>NW_027592287.1:0-58408 GCF_964213995.1 Mustelus asterias
TGTCCCACTCAGTGGATTCTGGCTTCCTCATTGGGCAGAATATCACAAAAGGATCAAATGAGTTATTTTTCTCAGAGATGGATGTGGGAGTTTAACCCGGTGAGGAGGTTTGTCTATATCGGAGTGGGAGTGAGTGTTTAAATCTGATTGCTCCTATCAGCAGATGTGTATTTACAGATGTGCGTTTGGGTGTGTCCGTGTGTACAAGGTACCACATGGCAGGTTGTTGCATAAGGTTAAATCTCACGGGATCCAGGGCGAGGTATCTAAATGGATACAAAATTGGCTTCTTAACAGAAGCCAGAGGGTGGTTGTAGAGGGTTGTTTTTCAAACTGGAGGCCTGTGACCAGCGGAGTGCCTCAGGGATCAGCGCTGGGCCCAGTTATTTGTCATTTATATTAATTATTTGGATGAGAATATAGGAGGCACGGTTAGTAAGTTTGCAGATGACACCAAGATTGGTGGCATAGTGGACAGTGAAGAAGGTTATCTTAGATTGCAACGGGATCTTGATCGATTGGGCCAGTGAGCTGACGAATGGCAGATGGAATTTAATTCAGACAAATGTGAGGTGATGCATTTTGGTAGATTGAACCAGGGCAGGACTTACTCAGTTAATGGTAGGGCGTTGGGGAGAATTACAGAACAAAGAGATCTAGGGGTACAGGTTCATAACTCCTTGAAAGTGGAGTCACAGGTGGACAGAGTGGTGAAGAAGGCATTCAGCATGCTTGGTTTCATTGGTCAGAAACCAGGAGTTGGGACGTCTTGTTGAAGTTGTACAAGACATTGGTAAGGCCACACTTGGAATACTGTGTACAGTTCTGGTCACCCTATTATAGAAAGAATATTATTAAACTAGAAAGAGTGCAGAAGAGATTCACTAGGATGCTACTGGGACTTGATGGTTTGAGTTATAAGGAGAGGCTGGATAGACTGGGATTTTTTTCTCTGGAGCATAGGTGGCTGAGGGGTGATCTTATAGAGGTCTATAAAATAATGAGGGGCACAGATCAGCTAGATAGTCAATATCTTTTCCCAAAGGTAGGGGAGTCTAAAACTAGAGGGCATAGGTTTAAGGTGAGAGGGGAGAGATACAAAAGTGTCCAGGGGGCAATTTTTTCACACAGAGGGTGGTGAGTGTCTGGAAGAAGCTGCCAGAGGTAGTAGTAGAGGCTGGTACAATTTTGTCTTTTAAAAGGCGTTTAGACAGTTACATGGGTACGATGGGTATAGAGGGATATGGGCCAAATGTGCGCAATTGGGATTAGCTTAGGGGTTTAAAATTAAGGGCGGCATGGACTAGTTGGGCCGAAGGGCCTGTTTCCATGCTGTAAACCTCTATGACTCTATATCAATGTGATGTTTAAATGCAGTGCGCGGGGTGCAGGTTGTGGCGCGCCGGGTGTGAGGCCCAGTGGTCTCTCTCTCTCTCTGTTCCCGCTCTGATCTACTTTGCGTTCTCTCACAGCTGCGTGTGGGGGGTATGTGACCAAACTGAACGGCACCCTGAGCAGCCCGGGCTGGCCCACCCAGTACCCCACCAACAAGAACTGTGTCTGGCAACTCGTCGCCCCGGCCCAGTATCGAATCTCACTGCAGTTTGAGGCCTTCGAGCTGGAGGGAAATGATGTGAGTAACAATTAGTCACACACACACCCTCACACACACCCTCACACACACCCCCCCCCACACACAGACCCCCCCACACACACAGACCCCCCCCCCACCTACACACACACACTCTCATACACACACACACACACACACAGACCCCCACACACACACAGACCCCCCCACACACACAGACCCCCCCCACCTACACACACACACTCTCATACACACACACACACACACACACAGACCCCCCCACACACACAGACCCCCCCCACCTACACACACACACTCTCATACACACACACACACACACTCTCACACACACACACACAGACCCCCACACACACACAGACCCCCACACACACACCGAGCCCCCCCCACACACACACACTCTCACCCACCTAGAATATTAGAATACCTACCGTGCAGAAGGAGGCCATTTGGCCCATCATAACCCCATGTATTTACCCTGCTAGTCCCCCTGACACTTAGGGGCAATTTACCATGACAAATCCATCTAACCTGCACATCTTTGGACTGTGGGAGGAAACCGGAGCACCCGGAGAAAACCCACACAGACATGGGGAGAACGTGCAAACTCCACACAGACAGTGACCCAAGCTGGGAATTGAACAAGGGTCCCTGGCGCTGTGAGGAAGCAGTGCTAACCACTGTGCTACCATGCCGCCCAGATGGAGAGGAGAGAGTCAGACAGTCACCATCACTAACCCCCATTTAACTAACTGACAGCAGAAACAAGAGGTGATCTCGGTGAACAGTGATCACTGGGGTGGCACAGTGGCACAGTGGGTTAGCGCTGCTGCCTCACAGTGCCAGTGACCCGGGTTCAATTCCTGGCTTGGGTCACTGTCTGTGTGGAGTTTGCACACTCTCCCCATGTCTGCGTGGGTTTCCTCCGGGTGCTCCGGTTTCCTCCCACAGCCTAAAGATGTGCTGGTTAGGTGCATTGGCTCGAACAGGTGCCGGAGTGTGGCGACTAGAGGATTTTCACAGTAACTTCATTGCAGTGTTAATGTAAGCCTACTTATGACACTAATAAATAAACATTAAAGTGAATTGGGGTTTTCTGCACTCAATAAAACCTATCGCTTCAGTGAACGGAGGAATGGGACATATCTGAGTATCCCGGGATTTGAGCCAGTTTGTGCTGAATCCAGAATTCAAAAGAGAAAATGCTGGAATAACTCAGCAGGAGAGAAAAGAGCTGACGTTTCGAGTCCAGATGATGCATTGAACTCACCTGAGGGAAGTTGGCCGAAAGGGTCATCTGGACACGAAACGTCAGCTCTTTTCTCTCCTGTTGAGTTTTTCCAGCATTTTCTCTTTCGGTTTCAGATTCCAGCATCTGCAGTAATTTGCTTTTATCCAGTTATTATATGTGCTGAATCCAGATTGGCTGAGAGTCGGGGTGCAGTGTGTGGATAGTGAGGGTGGAGTGGGGGTGCAGTGTATGGATACTGAGGGAGGAGTGGGGGTGCAGTGTGGAAACTGAGGGAGGGGTCGAGGTGCAGTGTGTGGATACTGAGGGAGGACTGAGGGAGGAGTGGGGGTGCAGTGTGTGGATACTGAGGGAGGAGTGGGGGTGCAGTGTGGAAACTGAGGGAGGGGTCGAGGTGCAGTGTGTGGATACTGAGGGAGGACTGAGGGAGGAGTGGGGGTGCAGTGTGTGGATACTGAGGGAGGAGTGGGGGTGCAGTGTGGATACTGAGGGAGGGGTCGAGGTGCAGTGTGTGGATACTGAGGGAGGACTGAGGGAGGAGTGGGGGTGCAGTGTGTGGATACTGAGGGAGGAGTGGGGGTGCAGTGTGGATACTGAGGGAGGGGTCGAGGTGCAGTGTGTGGATACTGAGGGAGGACTGAGGGAGGAGTGGGGGTGCAGTGTGTGGATACTGAGGGAGGAGTGGGGGTGCAGTGTGGATACTGAGGGAGGGGTCGAGGTGCAGTGTGTGGATACTGAGGGAGGACTGAGGGAGGAGTGGGGGTGCAGTGTGTGGATACTGAGGGAGGAGTGGGGGTGCAGTGTGGATACTGAGGGAGGGGTCGAGGTGCAGTGTGTGGATACTGAGGGAGGACTGAGGGAGGAGTGGGGGTGCAGTGTGTGGATACAGAGGGAGGAGTGGGGGTGCAGTGTAGATACTGAGGGAGGGGTCGAGGTGCAGTGTGTGGATACTGAGGGAGGACTGAGGGAGGAGTGGGGGTGCAGTGTGTGGATACAGAGGGAGGAGTGGGGGTGCAGTGTGGATACTGAGGGAGGGGTCGAGGTGCAGTGTGTGGATACTGAGGGAGGACTGAGGGAGGAGTGGGGGTGCAGTGTGTGGATACTGAGGGAGGAGTGGGGGTGCAGTGTGTGGATACTGAGGGAGGAGTGGAGGTGCAGTGTGTGGATACTGAGGGAGGAGTGGAGGTGTATGGTGTGGATACTGAGGGAGGGGTCGAGGTGCACTGTGTGGATACTGAGGGAGGAGTGAGGGTGCAGTGTGTGGATACTGAGGGAGGTGTGAGGGTGTATGGTGTGGATACTGAGGGAGGGGTCGAGGTGCAGTGTGTGGATACTGAGGGAGGAGTGGGGGTGCAGTGTGTGGATACTGAGGGAGGTGTGAGGGTGTATTGTGTGGATACTGAGGGAGGAGTGGGGATGCAGTGTGGATACTGAGGGAGGAGTGGGGGTGCAGTGCGTGGATACTGAGGGAGGAGTGGGGGTGCAGTGTGGATACTGAGGGAGGAGTGGGGGTGCAGTGTGTGGATACTGAGGGAAGAGTCGGGGTGTATGGTTTGGATACTGAGGGAGGGGTCGAGGTGCAGTGTGTGGATACTGAGGGAGGAGTGGGGGTGCAGTGTGTGGATACTGAGGGAGGAGTGGGGGTGCAGTGTGTGGATACTGAGGGAAGAGTCGGGGTGTATGGTTTGGATACTGAGGGAGGGGTCGAGGTGCAGTGTGGGGATACTGAGGGAGGAGTGGGGGTGCAGTGTGGATACTGAGGGAGGGGTCGAGGTGCAGTGTGGATACTGAGGGAGGGGTCGAGGTGCAGTGTGTGGATACTGAGGGAGGCGTCGAGGTGCAGTGTGGATACTGAGGGAGGAGTGGGGGTGCAGTGTGGATACTGAGGGAGGAGTGGGGGTGCAGTGTGTGGATACTGAGGGAGGGGTCGAGGTGCAGTGTGTGGATACTGAGGGAGGCGTCGAGGTGCAGTGTGGATACTGAGGGAGGAGTGGGGGTGCAGTGTGGATACTGAGGGAGGAGTGGGGGTGCAGTGTGTGGATACTGAGGGAGGAGTGGAGGTGCAGTGTGTGGATACTGAGGGAGGCGTCGAGGTGCAGTGTGGATACTGAGGGAGGAGTGGGGGTGCAGTGTGGATACTGAGGGAGGAGTGGGGGTGCAGTGTGTGGATACTGAGGGCAGAGTGTTTGATTTTTCAGGTCTGTAAATATGATTATGTGGAGGTTCACAGCGGCCTTTCCTTAGAATCCAAACTCCACGGCAGATTCTGCGGATCGGAGAAACCGGACATCATCACCTCACAATTCAACAACATGAGGATCGAGTTTAAATCTGACAACACCGTGAGCAAGAAAGGATTCAAAGGCCAATTCTTCTCCGGTAAGCCCATCGCCGCAGCAACGGGTTTGACCGAGCAGGGGGCACCAACCCCAGGGTGGAGCAGGCAGTAGCACAAAGCCCCAGAGAGACACAAAGTAAACCACTTGTGGTGAAGGAGCTCACTTAACAATCCATTGCCCATCTCTGAGGGGACACTGGGCACCTCAACACCAATGAAGACACAAATATTGTTCGACATATGCGCTCGCGGGTAAAAATATAGGCGTCCAGGATCTGCCTGAAACCTCTGGGGCCTTATTCCTGAAATTGGGCTGCCGGGAATGTGCCCACGTCTCCATGCCAACCACTCAATGGTCTTTCCAGGGACCAGTTGCAGGCTCTCTCTCTCTCTCTCTCTCAGAGCAGCCCATTGGAACACCGCCAGCCCCCATTGCTGCTACCACGGCAATTCCTGCCCATTATCCTCTCCCACTGATCCCCCACCTGGACAAACCCAGGGCCACAAGGCCCCAGCGCTCACACCCAGCTGCCAGCGGGTTTTCCTGTGGTGCACAGTTACATTCTCAGCCCGGCATCAATCGGAAATGAGGCCCAGTGGTGAAGCTTTTACCCTTTTCCTATTCAGTTTTGGGATGTGGGTGTCGCTGGCTGGGCCAGTATTTATTGCCCATCCCTAATTGCCCTTTGAGAAGGTGGCGGTGAGCTGCCATCTTAAATCGCTGCAATCCCTGAGGTGTAGGTACACCTACTGTGCTGTTAGAGAGGGAGTTCCAGGATTTTGACCCAATGACAGTGAAGGAACAGCCGATATATTTCCACGTCAGGATGGTGAGTGGCTTGGAGGGGAACTTGCAGGTGGTGGTGTTCCCAGGTATCTGCTGCCCTTGTCCTTCCAGATGGAAGTGGTCGTGGGTTTGGAAGGTGCTGTGTAAGGAATCTTGTAGATGGTACACACGGCTGCCACTGTGCGTTAGTGGTGGAGGGAGTGAATTCTTGTAGAAGAGGTGGCAATCACGTGGGCTGCTTTGTCCTGGATAATAGAATTCATCAGAGATCATAGAATCATAGTAACCCTACAGTGCATAAGGAGGCCATTCGGCCCATCAAGTCTGCAACAATTCTCCAAAAGAGCATCTTACCCAGGCCCACCTCCCCACCCAATCCCTGTAACTCCGCGCATTTACCACGGCCAATCCACCTAACCAGAACATCTTTGGAGAGTGTGGGAGGAAACTCAAGCACCCGGAGGAAACCCACGCAGACACGGAGAGAACGTGCAAACTCCACGCAGACAGTGACCCAAGGCCGGAATCGAACCCAGGTCCCTGGCACTGAGACAGCAGTGCTAACCACTGTGCCAAGCTTCTTAGAAATCATAGAAACCCTACAGCATAGAAAGAGGCCATTCGGCCCATCGAGTCTGCACCGACCACAAACCCACCCAGGCCCTACCCCCATATCCCTACATATTTACCCATTAATCCCTCTAACCTACGCATCTCAGGACACTAAGGGGCAAATTTAGCATGGCCAATCAACCTAACCCGCACATGTTTGGACTGTGGGAAGAAACCGGAGCACCCGGAGGAAACCCACGCAGACACGAGGAGAATGTGCAAACTCCACACAGACAGTGACCCAAGCCGGGAATCGAACCCAGGTCCCTGGAGCTGTGAAGCAGCAGTGCTAACCACTGTGCTACCGTGCCGCCCATGAGTGTTGTTAGAGCGGCATTCATCCAAGCAAGAGTAGAGTGTTCTGAAGCACAGTGGGAGTTTATGAAGGAATGATTGAAGTGCTGTGAGATTGTGCTGTTTAATCTGAACATGGTGATGGCGTCAGAGTGAGGGGCAGTGACTGTGTCAGAGTGAGGGGCAGTGACTGTGTCAGAGTGAGGGGCAGTGACTGTGTCAGAGTGAGGGGCAGTGACTGTGTCAGAGTGAGGGGCAGTGACTGTGTCAGAGTGAGGGGCAGTGACTGTGTCAGAGTGAGGGGCAGTGACTGTGTCAGAGTGAGGGGCAGTGACTGTGTCAGAGTGAGGGGCAGTGACTGTGTCAGAGTGAGGGGCAGTGACTGTGTCAGAGTGAGGGGCAGTGACTGTGTCAGAGTGAGGGGCAGTGACTGTGTCAGAGTGAGGGGCAGTGACTGTGTCAGAGTGAGGGGCAGTGACTGTGTCAGAGTGAGGGGCAGTGACTGTGTCAGAGTGAGGGGCAGTGACTGTGTCAGAGTGAGGGGCAGTGACTGTGTCAGAGTGAGGGGCAGTGACTGTGTCAGAGTGAGGGGCAGTGACTGTGTCAGAGTGAGGGGCAGTGACTGTGTCAGAGTGAGGGGCAGTGACTGTGTCAGAGTGAGGGGCAGTGACTGTGTCAGAGTGAGGGGCAGTGACTGTGTCAGAGTGAGGGGCAGTGACTGTGTCAGAGTGAGGGGCAGTGACTGTGTCAGAGTGAGGGGCAGTGACTGTGTCAGAGTGAGGGGCAGTGACTGTGTCAGAGTGAGGGGCAGTGACTGTGTCAGAGTGAGGGGCAGTGACTGTGTCAGAGTGAGGGGCAGTGACTGTGTCAGAGTGAGGGGCAGTGACTGTGTCAGAGTGAGGGGCAGTGACTGTGTCAGAGTGAGGGGCAGTGACTGTGTCAGAGTGAGGGGCAGTGACTGTGTCAGCGTGAGGGGCAGTGACTGTGTCAGAGTGAGGGGCAGTGACTGTGTCAGAGTGAGGGGCAGTGACTGTGTCAGAGTGAGGGGCAGTGACTGTGTCAGAGTGAGGGGCAGTGACTGTGTCAGAGTGAGGGGCAGTGACTGTGTCAGAGTGAGGGGCAGTGACTGTGTCAGAGTGAGGGGCAGTGACTGTGTCAGAGTGAGGGGCAGTGACTGTGTCAGAGTGAGGGGCAGTGACTGTGTCAGAGTGAGGGGCAGTGACTGTGTCAGAGTGAGGGGCAGTGACTGTGTCAGAGTGAGGGGCAGTGACTGTGTCAGAGTGAGGGGCAGTGACTGTGTCAGAGTGAGGGGCAGTGACTGTGTCAGAGTGAGGGGCAGTGACTGTGTCAGAGTGAGGGGCAGTGACTGTGTCAGAGTGAGGGGCAGTGACTGTGTCAGAGTGAGGGGCAGTGACTGTGTCAGAGTGAGGGGCAGTGACTGTGTCAGAGTGAGGGGCAGTGACTGTGTCAGAGTGAGGGGCAGTGACTGTGTCAGAGTGAGGGGCAGTGACTGTGTCAGAGTGAGGGGCAGTGACTGTGTCAGAGTGAGGGGCAGTGACTGTGTCAGAGTGAGGGGCAGTGACTGTGTCAGAGTGAGGGGCAGTGACTGTGTCAGAGTGAGGGGCAGTGACTGTGTCAGAGTGAGGGGCAGTGACTGTGTCAGAGTGAGGGGCAGTGACTGTGTCAGAGTGAGGGGCAGTGACTGTGTCAGAGTGAGGGGCAGTGACTGTGTCAGAGTGAGGGGCAGTGACTGTGTCAGAGTGAGGGGCAGTGACTGTGTCAGAGTGAGGGGCAGTGACTGTGTCAGAGTGAGGGGCAGTGACTGTGTCAGAGTGAGGGGCAGTGACTGTGTCAGAGTGAGGGGCAGTGACTGTGTCAGAGTGAGGGGCAGTGACTGTGTCAGAGTGAGGGGCAGTGACTGTGTCAGAGTGAGGGGCAGTGACTGTGTCAGAGTGAGGGGCAGTGACTGTGTCAGAGTGAGGGGCAGTGACTGTGTCAGAGTGAGGGGCAGTGACTGCTTCAGAGTGAGGGGCAGTGACTGTGTCAGAGTGAGGGGCAGTGACTGTGTCAGAGTGAGGGGCAGTGACTGTGTCAGAGTGAGGGGCAGTGACTGTGTCAGAGTGAGGGGCAGTGACTGTGTCAGAGTGAGGGGCAGTGACTGTGTCAGAGTGAGGGGCAGTGACTGTGTCAGAGTGAGGGGCAGTGACTGTGTCAGAGTGAGGGGCAGTGACTGTGTCAGAGTGAGGGGCAGTGACTGTGTCAGAGTGAGGGGCAGTGACTGTGTCAGAGTGAGGGGCAGTGACTGTGTCAGAGTGAGGGGCAGTGACTGTGTCAGAGTGAGGGGCAGTGACTGCTTCAGAGTGAGGGGCAGTGACTGTGTCAGAGTGAGGGGCAGTGACTGTGTCAGAGTGAGGGGCAGTGACTGTGTCAGAGTGAGGGGCAGTGACTGCTTCAGAGTGAGGGGCAGTGACTGCTTCAGAGTGAGGGGCAGTGACTGCGTCAGAGTGAGGGGCAGTGACTGCGTCAGAGTGAGGGGCAGTGACTGTGTCAGAGTGAGGGGCAGTGACTGTGTCAGAGTGAGGGGCAGTGACTGTGTCAGAGTGAGGGGCAGTGACTGTGTCAGAGTGAGGGGCAGTGACTGTGTCAGAGTGAGGGGCAGTGACTGTGTCAGAGTGAGGGGCAGTGACTGTGTCAGAGTGAGGGGCAGTGACTGTGTCAGAGTGAGGGGCAGTGACTGTGTCAGAGTGAGGGGCAGTGACTGTGTCAGAGTGAGGGGCAGTGACTGTGTCAGAGTGAGGGGCAGTGACTGTGTCAGAGTGAGGGGCAGTGACTGTGTCAGAGTGAGGGGCAGTGACTGTGTCAGAGTGAGGGGCAGTGACTGTGTCAGAGTGAGGGGCAGTGACTGTGTCAGAGTGAGGGGCAGTGACTGTGTCAGAGTGAGGGGCAGTGACTGTGTCAGAGTGAGGGGCAGTGACTGTGTCAGAGTGAGGGGCAGTGACTGTGTCAGAGTGAGGGGCAGTGACTGTGTCAGAGTGAGGGGCAGTGACTGTGTCAGAGTGAGGGGCAGTGACTGTGTCAGAGTGAGGGGCAGTGACTGTGTCAGAGTGAGGGGCAGTGACTGTGTCAGAGTGAGGGGCAGTGACTGTGTCAGAGTGAGGGGCAGTGACTGTGTCAGAGTGAGGGGCAGTGACTGTGTCAGAGTGAGGGGCAGTGACTGTGTCAGAGTGAGGGGCAGTGACTGTGTCAGAGTGAGGGGCAGTGACTGTGTCAGAGTGAGGGGCAGTGACTGTGTCAGAGTGAGGGGCAGTGACTGTGTCAGAGTGAGGGGCAGTGACTGTGTCAGAGTGAGGGGCAGTGACTGTGTCAGAGTGAGGGGCAGTGACTGTGTCAGAGTGAGGGGCAGTGACTGTGTCAGAGTGAGGGGCAGTGACTGTGTCAGAGTGAGGGGCAGTGACTGTGTCAGAGTGAGGGGCAGTGACTGTGTCAGAGTGAGGGGCAGTGACTGTGTCAGAGTGAGGGGCAGTGACTGTGTCAGAGTGAGGGGCAGTGACTGTGTCAGAGTGAGGGGCAGTGACTGTGTCAGAGTGAGGGGCAGTGACTGTGTCAGAGTGAGGGGCAGTGACTGTGTCAGAGTGAGGGGCAGTGACTGTGTCAGAGTGAGGGGCAGTGACTGTGTCAGAGTGAGGGGCAGTGACTGCTTCAGAGTGAGGGGCAGTGACTGTGTCAGAGTGAGGGGCAGTGACTGTGTCAGAGTGAGGGGCAGTGACTGTGTCAGAGTGAGGGGCAGTGACTGTGTCAGAGTGAGGGGCAGTGACTGTGTCAGAGTGAGGGGCAGTGACTGTGTCAGAGTGAGGGGCAGTGACTGTGTCAGAGTGAGGGGCAGTGACTGTGTCAGAGTGAGGGGCAGTGACTGTGTCAGAGTGAGGGGCAGTGACTGTGTCAGAGTGAGGGGCAGTGACTGTGTCAGAGTGAGGGGCAGTGACTGTGTCAGAGTGAGGGGCAGTGACTGTGTCAGAGTGAGGGGCAGTGACTGCTTCAGAGTGAGGGGCAGTGACTGTGTCAGAGTGAGGGGCAGTGACTGTGTCAGAGTGAGGGGCAGTGACTGTGTCAGAGTGAGGGGCAGTGACTGCTTCAGAGTGAGGGGCAGTGACTGCTTCAGAGTGAGGGGCAGTGACTGTGTCAGAGTGAGGGGCAGTGACTGTGTCAGAGTGAGGGGCAGTGACTGTGTCAGAGTGAGGGGCAGTGACTGTGTCAGAGTGAGGGGCAGTGACTGTGTCAGAGTGAGGGGCAGTGACTGTGTCAGAGTGAGGGGCAGTGACTGTGTCAGAGTGAGGGGCAGTGACTGTGTCAGAGTGAGGGGCAGTGACTGTGTCAGAGTGAGGGGCAGTGACTGTGTCAGAGTGAGGGGCAGTGACTGTGTCAGAGTGAGGGGCAGTGACTGTGTCAGAGTGAGGGGCAGTGACTGTGTCAGAGTGAGGGGCAGTGACTGTGTCAGAATGAGGGGCAGTGACTGCTTCAGAGTGAGGGGCAGTGACTGTGTCAGAGTGAGGGGCAGTGACTGTGTCAGAGTGAGGGGCAGTGACTGTGTCAGAGTGAGGGGCAGTGACTGTGTCAGAGTGAGGGGCAGTGACTGTGTCAGAGTGAGGGGCAGTGACTGTGTCAGAGTGAGGGGCAGTGACTGTGTCAGAGTGAGGGGCAGTGACTGCGTCAGAGTGAGGGGCAGTGACTGTGTCAGAGTGAGGGGCAGTGACTGTGTCAGAGTGAGGGGCAGTGACTGTGTCAGAGTGAGGGGCAGTGACTGTGTCAGAGTGAGGGGCAGTGACTGTGTCAGAGTGAGGGGCAGTGACTGTGTCAGAGTGAGGGGCAGTGACTGTGTCAGAGTGAGGGGCAGTGACTGTGTCAGAGTGAGGGGCAGTGACTGCGTCAGAGTGAGGGGCAGTGACTGTGTCAGAGTGAGGGGCAGTGACTGTGTCAGAGTGAGGGGCAGTGACTGCGTCAGAGTGAGGGGCAGTGACTGTGTCAGAGTGAGGGGCAGTGACTGTGTCAGAGTGAGGGGCAGTGACTGTGTCAGAGTGAGGGGCAGTGACTGTGTCAGAGTGAGGGGCAGTGACTGTGTCAGAGTGAGGGGCAGTGACTGCGTCAGAGTGAGGGGCAGTGACCCCTCAGCAGTAACGTCGCAGTGAGATTCCCCCGCACGATTCTAGCTGACTCACATTGGCTTGGCCTCTATATTCCTGACCGAGTGTCGCCCCCTGGGCCTCAGTCTCAGGACTGCAGATTCTGATGTTAATAACTAACAATGTACAAATGTTCATCTTCAGATAAGGACGAGTGCTCAGTGGATAATGGGAGATGCGAACACGAGTGTCTAAACACACTTGGCAGTTACGTCTGCCAGTGTCGCAATGGCTTCATGCTGCATCAAAATGGCCTGAACTGTAAAGAAGGTCAGTGCATCAGATTCTTCTCGCCCATCGAGACTCTTATCTCTCTCTCCTGAACTGTAGAAAAGGTCAGTGCGTTCGACTCTCTCATCATGAAGACAAGCGGGAAATCTGGTTTGTTGTAGGATTCTCAGCTGTAACGAGGGGCCGGATACTCCTCTCTGCCAATGCCTCTGGCCTCACAGTTCCTCTGTACAGAGTGAGGGTGCATTTCTAGAACATAATCGCATTCACATTTAATTTGATTTAATTTATTATTGTCACATAAAGTTTATTTATTAGTGTCACAAGTAGGCTAACATTTACACTGCAAAGAAGTTACTGTGGAACTCCCCTAGTCGCCACACTCCAGAGCCTGTTCGGGTAACACTGAGGGAGCATTTAGCACGGCCAATGCACTTAACCAGCACGTCTTTCAGATTTGTGGGAGGAAATTGGAGCACCCGGAGGAAACCCACGCAGACACGGGGAGAATGTGCAAATTCCTCACAGACAGTGACCCAAGCCGGGAATTGAACCGGGTCCCTGGCCCTGTGAAGCAGCAGTGCTAACCACTGTGCTACCGTGCCACCCTCTGTGCTACCGTGCCGAGTACATAGGGGAGAAGGAAAGGAGAGGGTGCAGAATGTCATGTTACAGTCATAGAGTGTAGAGAAAGATCAACTTAATGTGAGGTCGGTCCATTCAGGAGTCTGAAAGCAGCAGGGAAGAAGCTGTTCTTGAGTCGGTTGGTACGTGACCTCAGACTTTGGCCTGTTGAAAAGGCTTTAACTCCAGTCCGCACTGTTGAGCCTCCCACTTGCAAGTTCAGCGTCATCACAAACTCACTTTATTCTCTTTTACAACTCCACATACACACACCCAACAACCAGTGCCACTTGTAATATAGCCCTTTATATATCCCAGTGAGTACTATTAAATAATTAACATACAAATTAGATTGCAGTTAACCCATTCCTAACATGCACTGTGAGTGAGTGTGTGTGTGAGTGTGTGCGTGTGTGAGTGAGTGTGTGTGAGCGTATGTGTGTGCGTGAGCGTATGTGTGTGTGTGTGTGAGCGTGTGTGTGTGTGTGTGAGCGTATGTGTGTGTGTTTGTGAGCGTATGTGTGTGCGTGTGAGCGTATGCATGTGTGTGTGTGAGCGTATGTGTGTGTGTGAGTGTGAGCGTATGCATGTGTGTGTGTGAGCGTATGTGTGTGTGTGAGTGTGAGCGTATGCATGTGTGTGTGAGCGTATGTGTGTGTGTGAGTGTGAGCGTATGTGTGTGTGAGCGTATGTGTGTGTGAGCGTATGTGTGTGTGTGAGTGTGAGCGTATGCATGTGTGAGTGTGAGCGTATGTGTGTGTGTGAGCGTATGCATGTGTGAGTGTGAGCGTATGTGTGTGTGTGAGCGTATGCATGTGTGTGTGTGAGCGTATGTGTGTGTGTGAGCGTATGCATGTGTGTGTGAGCCTATGTGTGTGTGTGAGTGTGAGCGTGTGCATGTGTGTGTGTGAGCGTATGTGTGTGTGTGAGTGTGAGCGTATGTGTGTGTGAGCGTATGTGTGTGTGAGCGTATGTGTGTGTGTGTGAGTGTGAGCGTATGCATGTGTGAGTGTGAGCGTATGTGTGTGTGTGAGCGTATGCATGTGTGTGTGTGAGCCTATGTGTGTGTGAGCGTGTGAGTGAGTGTGTGTGAGCGTATGTGTGAGTGTGAGTGTATGTGTGTGTGTGAGCGTATGTGTGAGTGTGAGTGTATGTGTGTGTGTGTCGCTGACACTGCTGCAGGAGTTTGGGAGGTAGCAGAGATCGCTGAACGCACTGTGGCAGGAAACTGTCCGTCTCACCCCGCTGAGCTCAAATGTTGAAGTTCTGAATTGGATCTAGATAGCGCCTGCATGATTTTAATCCAGATCCTTGTACTGTTTCCCTTACAGCCGGCTGTGAGCACAAAATAAACAGTGTGGAGGGAGTGATCACCAGTCCAAACTGGCCCCACAAGTACCCCAGTCGCAAGGAGTGTACCTGGCTCATCTCTACCACCTCTGGACACAGAGTCAAGCTGGTAAGTGGCTTCAGTTGATGCTGAGCTGCTTTTCAACTCCAGATGTGAATTAGAAAGAATGCCTTTTTAAAATTAATTCAGGGTACATCTGTATCATTGCCCATCTCTAATTGCCCCTTGAGAAGGTGGTGCTGAGCTGTCTTCTTGAACTGCGGCAGGCCCTGAGGTGTAGGTACACCCACAGTGCTGTTAGGGAGGCAGTTCCAGGATTTTGACTCAGTGACAGTGAAGGAACGGTGATATATTTCCGAGCCGGAATGGTGAGTGACTTGGAGGGGAACCTCCAGCTGGTGCTGTTCCCAGGTATCTGCTGCCCTTGTCCTTCTAGATGGAAGTGGTCGTGGGTTTGGAAGGTGCTGTCTGAGGAGCCTTGGTGAGTCTCTGCAGTGCATCTAGTTTTGTTTAATTCGATTCAATATTTTGCATTTAAATAGCATCTTTCATAACTTCAGGGTGACCCAAAATGCTTTGCAGCCAACTAGGTTGTTCAATAGAGACACATTGGTCAGGATTTCTGCTCCCATTCTTCTGCAGTGACGGAGCGGAAGACCTCGCGAGAGGCTGAAACCGTGGTTTATGTCAGTAGGGATCCCATCAAGCTCGTTTCCCACCGCCTTCCCCCCGCCACCTTCCCCCCGCCACCTTCCCCCCGCCACCTTCCCCCCGCCACCTTCCCCCCGCCACCACCCCCCCGCCACCTTCCCCCCGCCACCACCCCCCTACCGCCTTCCCCCCGCCACCTTCCCCCCACCACCTTCCCCCCGCCACCTTCCCCCCGCCACCTTCCCCCCGCCACCTTCCCCCCGCCACCTTCCCCCCGCCACCTTCCCCCCGCCACCTTCCCCCCACCGCCTTCCCCCCACCGCCTTCCCCCCGCCACTTTCCCCCCGCCACCTTCCCCCCGCCACCTTCCCCCACCGCCTTCCCCCCACCGCCTTCCCCCCGCCACCTTCCCCCTGCCACCACCCCCCCACCGCCTTCCCCCCGCCACTTTCCCCCCGCCACCTTCCCCCCGCCACCACCCCCCCACCACCTTCCCCCCGCCACCTTCCCCCACCGCCTTCCCCCTGCCACCTTCCCCCCACCGCCTTCCCCCCGCCACCTTCCCCCCGCCGCCTTCCCCCCACCGCCTTCCCCCCGCCACCTTCCCCCCGCCACCTTCTCCCCGCCACCTTCCCCCCGCCACCTTCCCCCCGCCACCTTCCCCCCGCCGCCTTCCCCCCACCGCCTTCCCCCCCACCGCCTTCCCCCCGCCACCTTCCCCCCGCCACCTTCCCCCCACCAGTGACATGAACGGGAATCCTGGCGGTAGGGGGGTGGTGGCGGGGGGAAGGTGGCGGGGGGGTGGTGGCGGGGGGAAGGTGGTGGCGGGGGCTGAAGGGTGGATCAGTAAATTTGCTGATGACACCAAGATTGGTGGAGTAGTGGATGAGGTGGAGGGGTGTTGTAGGCTGCAAAGAGATATAGATAGGATGCAGAGCTGGGCCGAAAAATGGCAAATGGAGTTTAACCCTGATAAATGTGAGGTGATTCATTTTGGTAGGACTAATTTAAATGTGGATTACAGGGTCAAAGGTAGGGTTCTGAAGACTGTGGAGGAACAGAGAGATCTTGGGGTCCATATCCACAGATCTCTAAAGGTTGCCACTCAAGTGGATAGAGCTGTGAAGAAGGCCTATAGTGTGTTAGCTTTTATTAACAGGGGGTTGGAGTTTAAGAGCCGTGGGGTTATGCTGCAACTGTACAGGACCTTGGTGAGACCGCATTTGGAATATTGCGTGCAGTTCTGGTCACCTCACTATAAGAAGGATGTGGAAGCGCTGGAAAGAGTGCAGAGGAGATTTACCAGGATGCTGCCTGGTTTGGAGTGTCGGTCTTATGAGGAAAGGTTGAGGGAGCTGGGGCTGTTCTCTCTGGAGCGGAGGAGATTGAGGGGAGACTTAATAGAGGTTTATAAAATGATGAAGGGGATAGATCGAGTGAACGTTCAAAGACTATTTCCTCGGGTGGATGGAGCTATTACGAGGGGGCATAACTATAGGGTTCATGGTGGGAGATATAGGAAGGATATCAGAGGTAGGTTCTTCACGCAGAGAGTGGTTGGGGTGTGGAATGGACTGCCTGCAGTGATAGTGGAGTCAGACACTTCAGGAACATTTAAGCGGTTATTGGATAGGCACATGGAGCACACCAGGATGGTAGGGAGTGGGATAGCTTGATCTTGGTTTCAGATGAAGGTCGGCACAACATCGTGGGCCGAAGGGCCTGTTCTGTGCTGTACTGTTCTATGTTCTATGTTCTATATGTTCTATGAACATCAGGAACGCCGTTATGATAAATTTGAATCTAACTGTCTGTGTGGAGTTTGCACATTCTCCTCGTGTCTGCGTGGGTTTCCTCTGGTTTCCTCCCAAAGATGTGTAGGTTAGGGCATTAGCAGGGTAAATACATGGGGTTACGGGGATAGCGATTGGGTCAGATGCTCTGTCGGAGAGTCAGTGCAGACTCGATGGGTCGAATGGCCTCCTTCTGCGCTCTAGGGATTCTATGAAAATGGCGCAGGGTGCTGGATCAGGCAAAGAAAGCTGTGTGAAACAGGCCCGCTTTGCGGACATCTTTTCTCGCCGGGGGTCAGTCAGCCAGCTGGAGGGGCGGGGCCTAAGCCCGTCATTCCCACAGTTAACGAGGCAGCTTGTTTGTGGCCAATATTTCAGCCCATGCAATTGGTTAGGATTTGGGACCCCCAGAGAGTGTGGTCAACACAGATTGGATAGAAACTTTCCAAAAGGAATTCAACACAAACCTGAAGGAGAAATTGTCTTTCTGGAATAGAGTAAAGATCAGGAGGCTGGATCGAACTGGGTTGTTCTACAAAAGGGCTGACACGAACCCAATGGGCTGAATGGTCTCCTACTGCGCTGTTCTATTCGGTGAAACCTTTTTGAAATGTGGTCACCAATGTAGGCAATGGGGCAGCCAGTAAGTATGTAGCAAGATCCCATGATGTGATAATGACCCAATAATCTGCTTTAATGTTGATTTGGAGAGAGGGGGCTGGGCAGAGTAGAGAGGGAGAAACTACCCACTCGTAAAAGGATCGAGAGCGAGAGGGCACACATTTAAAGTGATTTACAAAAGAGGCAAATATGATGTGAGAAAAAAACTTTTTCACCCAGTAAGTGGTTGGGGTCTGGAATGTTCTGCCTGGAAGTGTGGCAGTAAGTCATGGCACTCGTTTGGAGAGCCAGTACAGACACGGTGGGCCGAATGGCCTCCTACTTCAACTGTAAAAATTCCTAATAAATGGTGATCAGAAATGCCCTGATTCTCAAATAATGCCACAGAATCTCTTACACGTTAATGCCATCTGAAAAACGGCACCCGTGACAGTGCGGCACTCCCCCGGTGACAGTGCGGCACTCCCCCGCTGACAGTGCGGCACTCCCCCGCTGACAGTGCGGCACTCCCCCGGTGACAGTGCGGCACTCCCCCGGTGACAGTGCGGCACTCCCCCGGTGACAGTGCGGCACTCCCCCGGTGACAGTGCGGCACTCCCCCGCTGACAGTGCGGCACTCCCCCGGTGACAGTGCGGCACTCCCCCGGTGACAGTGCCGCACTCCCCCGGTGACAGTGCGGCACTCCCCCGGTGACAGTGCGGCACTCCCCTGGTGACAGTGCGGCACTCCCCCGGTGACAGTGCGGCACTCCCCCGGTGACAGTGCGGCACTCCCCTGGTGACAGTGCGGCACTCCCCCGGTGACAGTGCAGCACTCCCCCGGTGACAGTGCCGCACTCCCCCGGTGACAGTGCGGCACTCCCCCGGTGACAGTGCGGCACTCCCCCGGTGACAGTGCGGCACTCCCCCGGTGACAGTGCGGCACTCCCCCGGTGACAGTGCGGCACTCCCCCGGTGACAGTGCGGCACTCCCTCGGTGACAGTGCGGCACTCCCTCGGTGACAGTGCGGCACTCCCCCGGTGACAGTGCGGCACTCCCCCGGTGACAGTGCGGCACTCCCCCGGTGACAGTGCGGCACTCCCTCGGTGACAGTGCGGCACTCCCCCGGTGACAGTGCGGCACTCCCCCGGTGACAGTGCGGCACTCCCCCGGTGACAGTGCGGCACTCCCCCGGTGACAGTGCGGCACTCCCTCGGTGACAGGGCGGCACTCCCCCGGTGGTACACTGAGGTGCTCAGGTCACTAGGGAGGGGAATTAAACCTTCGAGCTGAGAGGGTGACTCTCCCATGAGGGGGAAACACCCTCTCAACATTTACTCTGTCAAGCTCCTTAAGAATACATTGCCATTGGTGCTGGTGTTGAGAGCTTGGTGCTGCTCTGGATTAACACGTTATTCTGCCATCTCTGAACCTGCTTCAACTGGGATGAGAATCTCCCTCGCTGGCTGTACGAGTTTGACATTAAATAACATTTTGCTGAATAAAAGAGGCTTGCTGTCAAAACTTTGGCAAGTGGAGTCTGATTGGTAGAGGTGTTGCAAAGGAGAATGCAGCAGAGGACAGTTAACTGCCAAGCTTTTGTTTAAATTCAAACCAGGCCGGTTGACCATAATTGGTCATAGAACATATAACATAGAACAGTACAGCACAGAACAGGCCCTTCGGCCCACGATGTTGTGCCGAGCTTTATCTGAAACCAAGATCAAGCTATCCCACTCCCTATCATCCTGGTGCGCTCCATGTGCCTATCCAAAAACCGCTTAAATGTTCCTGAAGTGTCTGACTCCACTATCACTGCAGGCAGTCCATTCCACACCCCAACCACTCTCTGAGTAAAGAACTTACCTCTGATATCCTTCCTATATCTCCCACCATGAACCCTATAGTTATGCCCCCTTGTAATAGCTCCATCCACCCGAGGAAATAGTCTTTGAACGTTCACTCTATCTATCCCCTTCATCATTTTATAAACCCCTATTAAGTCTCCCCTCAACCTCCTCCGCTCCAGAGAGAACAGCCCTAGCTCCCTCAACCTTTCCTCATAAGACCTACCCTCCAAAACAGGCAGCATCCTGGTAAATCTCCTCTGCACTCTTTCCAGCGCTTCCACATCCTTCTTATAGTGAGGTGACCAGAACTGCACACAATATTTCAAATGTGGTCTCACCAAGGTCCTGTACAGTTGCAGCATAACCCCACAGCTCTTAAACTCCAACCCCCTGTTAATAAAAGCTAACACACTATAGGCCTTCTTCACAGCTCTATCCATTTGAGTGGCAACCTTTAGAGATCTGTGGATATGGACCCCAAGATCTCTCTGTTCCTCCACAGTCTTCAGAACCCTACCTTTGACCCTGTAATCCACATTTAAATTAGTCCTACCAAAATGAATCACCTCACATTTATCAGGGTTAAACTCCATTTGCCATTTTTCAGCCCAGCTTTGCATCCTATCTACGTCTCTTTGCAGCCTACAACAGCCCTCCACCTCATCCACTACTCCACCAATCTTGGTGTCATCAGCAAATTTACTGATCCACCCTTCAGCCCCCTCCTCTAAGGGTCAAGGCGTTGTCACGGGGAATGACCCAGGGAATGGCTGTCCATCCACCAGGCTTTTGTTTAGTTGAAAAAGGCTCAATGTGTAGACACACTCCTTCTGTCTGCAAAGGACAAAGCCTTGTGTGCGCTGGAGCTACCCTCCAACCCTCCCAGCTCCTTGGATTCTTAGCTCTGAAATGTTGGCAATCCTATGGGAAGTTTGAAAATATTCCATTGACGTAGTTGGCAGGAGGGGGGTCACTGTTTGAAGAAAGATTTGAGATTAGAAGGAGTCCTTTCTTTCAGGGAACTGGGCTGAGTTTTTTTCTCATGACTTGTTGTGCTAACCTTTGGAACTCTTTACCCAATAGGCTTTCAGTGAGTTTGAGATTGAACAGCATCAGGAATGTATTTATGATAATCTGGAGATTTACGATGGACCCAACGAGAAGTCGCCGATTTTGGGCAGGTACTGTGGGAGCCGCAAACCGGAACCTGTAGTCAGCACAGGGAATCAGATATTCGTCAAATTCCTATCTGATGCGTCAGTCCAGAGGAAAGGTTTTCAAGCTAAACACAGCACAGGTGAGAGCAATAAGTGGAGCTCGCTTCTCTCAAACAGACATTATCGCCCATGAGAGGGTCTGTCAAATTTGTTTTTGTTATTCATTCATGGGACATGGGCGTCGCTGGCTGGCCAGCATTTATTGCCCATCTCTAGTTGCCTGAGGGCAGTTGAGAGTCAACCACATTGCTGTGGCTCTAGAGTCACATGTAGGCCAGACCAGGTCAGGACAGCAGATTTCCTCCCCCAAAGGGCATCAGTGAACCAGATGAGTTTTTCCGACAATCGACAATGGTTTCATTGTCATCAGTAGATTCTTAATTCCAGATTTTTTTTATTGAATTCAAATTCCACAATCCGCCGTGGCGGGATTCGAAACCGGGTCCCCAGAACATTAGCTGAGATTAATAGTCTAGCGATAATACCACTAGGCCATCACCTCCCCGATAAATTGTCCTGTCATTGACAAACTTTAATCTTTTTCCACGAGTTTCCGAAATCAGTCATGGATCTCCCATTCCAAAGACCAACACCCACTCCCCTCGGATAGTTCAAGTCACCAGTTCCTTTCTACACTCACTCCCTCCACCCTTCCATCCTCACAATCTCATTCTAATCTCTCTCCGCCTGCCTCTGCCTCCAATGCTGCAGAATTTGGGGGTAGATATCTGGCCCCCTGGGATGCTGAATTCTGCCCCTTTGATACCGGGGGCCTTTCAGAGCTAGCCTGCATTGAGATACTTAACATAAACGGCATCCCCGCCCGACTTAACTACCGCAACGTCACCGAGATGTTTGTGAGAAAGGGGGATGAGAGTTTCGGGCCCTGGTACAGCGTGAGCTTTCCTGGGCTGGGGGAATGTTTTCGATGTTTCTCAGCATTTGCTAATAGACTTGGGACACATTTTGAATCCAGCGGAAAAACTCGCCCAGGGTGGGGGCCATGTTCTTCTGAAATTGGATCTGCTCGTTAACTGGACAGAGCTTTAAGATGAGTATTTGCTGTTCAAGCTTTTAGAATGGGCAATGTTCACAGCACCAACTACAATGGGCCCGGCATTTGCAAAAGGCTGAAGGGATGTAAGTGGTTTGATGATTCTCCTGGACTCCCTCAGTAAGTAGAGCACTAAGGCTTTTATCCTGAACTTTACTCAATCTACTTCCGATTTTTCAGAGTGTGGGGGACAACTCAAAGCGGAAGTCAGAACGAAACATCTGTACTCGCACGCACAGTTCGGAGACAATACTTACCCAGGCCAGGCACACTGTGACTGGGTGATTGTGGCAGAGGACGGCTATGGGGTGGAGCTGATATTCCAGATGTTTGAGATCGAGGAGGAGGCAGACTGTGGATACGATTACATGGAGGTCTACGACGGTCACGAGAGCGTTGCCCCGAGACTGGGCAGATTCTGTGGATCAGGGGTAAGGCTGCAGAAATGACTGAGAACGATCAGTTTGAAAAGAAAGGAAATATACTCCCTCCTCAATGGCTGAATGATCTCTGAGATACTGAGACACGCGGCCCTCAGCTGTTAAACCTCCTGTATTGCAGCATTTGTTTAATGCTGGCCAAATCAATTCTCAGTCGCTTTTCCGCTACACTTTTTGTTGAGTGAACATTATCCCATAAAGACCGATTATCCACATAA
This sequence comes from Mustelus asterias, assembly GCF_964213995.1. NCBI lineage: Eukaryota > Metazoa > Chordata > Chondrichthyes > Carcharhiniformes > Triakidae > Mustelus > Mustelus asterias. The sequence goes on from NW_027592287.1 coordinate 22,097, forward strand.
CATTCAATTGGTACTTTCTTACCCGATGTGGCCATCAAAAATTATTGTTAATGCGTCTGACAAATATCCCCATATCCAACGCTCGGGTTTCAGCCGCCAATGTGATTTTGACTACCCTTCTTATTTTCTTTGCTTCCCAGGCCAGGGGCAACATTTTCCTTCTTTACCCACCAGGAATATTATGAATCCAGCACTACCTGAATATCCATCTGGTAGACTGGCATTTGAAGCATCACTGAACACAACCAATTTCATATCTTCTGGTCTTCAGTATTGGCAATTTAGTTTTCCTCTAGTTTCAGCTTTTTAAAAATTTTATTAGCCTGCAAGATCTCAGACTGAAGCGTGCCTCAACATTTACTGAGCTTGAGGACATTATAGCTCCAATCCCATCTTGTCTGTGTGCATAGCCAATTTAGCTGTCCTATCATACTCTTCAATAATTCCGTTTCTTTTCTGTTGGCCGGTTCCTCTTTTCCCATCGCCCTTTCTCTGGTGATGGGAATGGGATCAATGCTGTCTAGATATCCCTGTTGACTCATCGTTACCCCGGATTTGCTTCGTCAGATATCAAGACCAAGATATCGAAAAGCACCAGCTGCTTGACTGCCTACTTTAAATTCTGTCTTTAACCTATTAATGACCCTCTTTTCCAGTTCCTCTGTCCACCCCATAGGAAGTCATCAAAATGCATCACGAAATCTCCGGCCAGTTTTCCTTCAGCCTTCCAGTAGAGCATTGCAGGATCTGCTTTTAACTGGACACAGCCAGTTTTCAGCAACACAGATCATACAGAGAAATACCAAACCCTTGATGCATCACACATTTGCGGTACAAGCGAAAATTTCATGACAAATGGTGGAGGGCTATAGTCCGAACCAATTAGTCTCCAGAACTGTTCCTGTGTATTACTTGCCTCTTTTAAGAACATAAGAACTAGGAGCAGGAGTAGGCCATCTGGCCTCTCGAGCCTGCTCCATCATTCAATAAGATCATGGCTGATCTTTTTGTGGACCCAGCTCCACTTACCCACCCGCTCACCATAACCCTTCATTCCTTTTGGGGGCAATTCTCCCAGCCCGCTGTGTTTGTAGTGCAGCGGGCCAGGAGACTCTAGTGGAATCCGTTTGGCAGGCTCCCCTTTGGGCGCCATGGCCTCCGCGCATCTCCCAGCGCTGAATTTCCGGTGCCCTCAGCTCCACGCCAGAAATCAGAGAGAGCTGAATAATTTATGCAAGTTCTAATTTCCATACAATTTAAATCCCATTAGCGGGCCCGGGATTGAAATCTCCGGGCCCGCGAACATTGCCCCCCGCCCGCCAACCCCCCCCCCCCCCCCCCCCCCCGCCCCACTCCCCCACCCACCCCCTCCCCCCCCCCCACTCCCCAGCCAGAGTGGTTCACTCCAGTGGGGTTAGTATAGCTCCCCACTTGTGGGGAGCTGGCGGCCCGACCCCACTGGAGTGAAGGGGGGCCATTAAGGCCCAGAGGGTCAGGTGCTGGGGGGTGCCCGCTGGGCATTGCCACCTTGGCAGTGCCAGCCTGGGCTCCCTGGCACTGCCCAAGGATCAAAGTGCCAATGCCCAGGGAGCATCTTGGGACTGCCGACCGAATATTAGGCAGTGCCAAAGGGGCATGAGTTAATGAGGGTGGGGCCTAATGGGGGGCAGGGCTGCTGGGAGGGCGGGGGGGAAATCAGGGCTGCTGATGGGGGAGAGAATCGGGAGATCTCCCGATGGTGGTGGGGGGAGGGGGGGGAGACATCGAGGCGGGCTGTGGGCGGGAGAGGGGTCGAGGTTGGCCTGGGCATGTTCGGGGGGGGGCAGCGATCAGGCTGTGGGGGGTTCGGAGGGCCAGCGATGCGGGGGCACGGGGCTGGCCAGTGATCGGGGTGGGGGGGGGGGGGGGGGGTGGCAATACAGGGCTACTGCGCATGCACGGATCTCGGCGCTGACAAATCGGTACATGCGCAGTGGCGCACTCAGCACTACACAGCCAGCCTCTCCAGCGGGAATAGGCCCCACCCCCAACTTTCCAAAGGGATTTACGCTAGGGAACTCTGCAGTGCACAGAGTGGGAGATTCATTTTGAAATTCCCACAGAACAAACGTGGGCTTTGCTCCAGCTTTTACGCAAATGCAACACTTAGGATTTGTTTGGGAGAATCGTAATGCCTTTTCTTTGCACTGTTCTGCGATGCAGAATTGCAGCTTTGATATCTATTGACTTACATTCCCAATTGTTATTGGCTGGGACGGCAAAAACATTTCAGTGTTGCTTTCCCCACTGTGGACGAATCAACACTAACGCCTGTCCCCTCCGAGTGTTCCTCACACCCCCAGGCTACTAATCTGGCCTTTGCTTTACATGTCCCATCTTGCAAAATATTCTGTGTGCAAACCCATTGATGGGACAGTGCAGGCTGCCTCCCGTCTGGTATCTCAGTCTCCACCCCAAACTCTTTCCAACTGTCCAATTCTCTTTGTTTAGCCTCTCTTACTTCCATGACCTCCATTTTGTTGGCAGCCACCAAAACTTCCCTATCATGGGGGCTTCTACTCCTATTACTGTCACTGGTCTGATTCCTAGCCTTCCTCATTAAACTCTGGCCTCCGCTGATGTGTCTGTCCCTGTCAGTGTTACTGCTACCAGACCTCCGTTCTCTGCCAACACAATGTCAGTCACAGATTTGTGACCTTTTCCTGGGCTCATTGACTCATCCTCAGAACTTAATCTCGTTTTTTTGGCTTCCATCTTTTCACCCCATTTTCCCAATCTACAGCTTTCACTTTTTGCTCTTGAGCCAGTGTTTATATTTTCCTGAGGTTTTTCCTGCTCTCCCGATTATCATGGCATTCCTCCACTGTCTTGACCCGTTGGGTATGTATGATACCATTGTGCCCATTTTGGGTAGCTGAACCTTTTGAAGTAACGGCTTCATCTCCTGCGCCACTGTTACTGAGCTGATCATCAGATTCCCTCGTGTCTATCGCTGTCCGATTGTCACAATTGTTTCAGGTGTGTGTTTGTGAGGCACAAGGTGCTTCTTGTATTTCTATACCTTGCACAGATGTTCCAAATTCATAATCGACTCCCACTAACCCCGAAGAGTGGGCTCACACTGTCTGGTTACCATGTTGGAGTGTAACTACCTTGCCATCTGTCCCTAACACTTTATCTGGCCCTTTCCACTCTTTTATCATAGAATCCCGACCGTGCAGAACGAGGCCATTTGGCCTATTGGGTCTGCACCAAACCTCCAACAGAGTATCCCATCCAGGCCTTTTCCCGGGAACCTCACATGTTTTAGGCCCTGTCTTTTATAGTAGACCATATCACCTTTTCCGAAACGTACCCCCGATGGTCTTATGCGATGCCTTAGGGCTCGTTGTATCCGTTCTGAAACCTCAGCCTTAATAAAGGCCTTTCTTCCTGCACTGTAAGAAGTCTCACAACACCAGATTAAAGTCCAACAAGTTTATTTGGAATCACGAACTTTCAGAGCGCTGCCCCTTCTTACTGTGCCCAGCCCAGTCCAACATCGGCATCTCCATATCATTTCTCTCTGCATGCATGGCCTCCAGATATGTGGAAAAAATGGAGCTAATGTTTGTCCCTTCTAATGTCAGAGGAGTGTCCGTCAACACTGATGGTAATTGTGGGTTCCTCCCATTTTCCAATTGGTACAGGCTATAACCCCCCACCATTTGGAATAAATTTTTCGTATGCACCACTCACACTAATGCAATCTGATCAAGGGACCTGAAATAGCAATTTAGCTCATCTTTGCCAAAAACAGTTGATGTACATCCGCTATCTAACACTGCACAGTTGAAAGAGTCTATCTTCAGCACCTCATTATTGGGCTCAATTTTTCTGTGACCAAAACGATGCCTTCATGGCCCTTATCTTCATCAGTGTTGGTTTCTACATGTTCTGCTTCACGTGTGGTTTCAAAGACAAGGTTTCTTCTTTTTGGACCATTCACTATGTGGTGATACGAGAAATCACATTGAAAACAGCGATTCACAATCCCTTTCCCATTTCTTCAATTTAAACGTCTTTTATCACACTTCCATGTGCGTCTTCTATCCCTCTTATCAAATCGGTGATACCCGGTTTCAACGTCATGTCTGTTATTAGTGTAACTGTCTCTGTTTAGGGACCATTTGGTCTGGCACGTAGCTGAGCTAACCATTGAACCCTCTCCTCTGGGCGCTACAGCACTCCGATCTGAATTGAAACAAAGTGGCGGGGAATGATTGTTTCCCAAAAACATTTTAATGATGTTACCTGAAAACTAGAACTAAACTAGGAAGGGTGCAGAAGAGATTTACTAGGATGCTACCAGGATTTGATGGTTTGAGTTATAAGGAGAGACTGGATAGACTGGGACTTTTTTCTCTGCAACGTAGGAGGCTGAAGGGTGAACTTATAGAGGTCTATAAAATAATGAGGGGCATTGATAAGGTGAATAGTCAACATCTTTTCCCAAAGGCAGTGGAGTCTAAAACTAGAGGGCGTAGGTTTAAGGTGAGAGGGGAGAGATACAAAAGGGTCCAGAGGGGCAATTTTTCACACAGAGGGTGGTGAGTGTCTGGAACGAGCTGCCAGAGGTAGTGGTAGAGGCGGGTGCAATTTCGTCTTTTAAAAAGCATTTAGACAGTTACATGGATAAGATGGGCGGCACAATGGCACAGTGGTTAGCACTGCTGCCTCACAGCGCCAGGGACCCGGGTTTGATTCCCGACTTGGGTGACTGTGTGGAGTTTGCACTTTCTCCCCGTGTCTGTGTGGGTTTCCTCTGGCGCTCCGGTTTCCTCCCACAGTCCAAAGTGGTTTAGGTGGATTGGTCATGTTAAATTGCCCCTTAGTGTCCGAGGATGCTTAGGTTAGAGGGATTAGTGGGGTAAATATGTGGGGTTATGGGGATAAGGCCTGGGTGGGATTGTTATCGGTGCAGACTCGATGGGCCGAATGGCCTCCTTCTGCACTGTAGGGATTTTATTGGTATAGAGGGATATGGGCCAAATGCAGGCAATTGGGACTAGCTTAATGATAAAAACTGGGCGGCATGGATAAGTTGGGCCGAAGGGCCTGTTTCCATGCTGTAAACCTCTATGGCTACCACTGCCGATATGGTTCAGCATCCAAAAAGGCATGGGGACAATCAAACGATGCAAGTTTGCTTTCACCTTCTGCCTTGGTCGTGTGCTGAGTCTGAGGCTCCTCTTCAAGCCTTACAAACCAATCACCAAGCAGCGACAGGTTTTCCTCTTTAAAAAAGGGTGGTACAGTGGGTTAGCACTGCTGCCTCACAGCTCCAGGGACCCTGGTTCGATTCCCGGCTCAGGTCACTGTCTGTGTCGAGTCTGCACGTTCTCCCCGTGTCTGCGTGGGTTTCCCCCGGATGCTCTGGTTTTCTCCCACAGTCCGAAAGATGTGCAGGTTAGGGTGGATTGGACATGCGAAATTGACCCTTAGTGTCCCGGGATGTGAAAGGTTAGAGGGATTAGCAGGGTAACTAAGCGGGGATGGGGCCTGGGGGGATTGTTGTCGGTGCAGAATCGATGGGCTGAGTGGCCTCCTTCTGCACTGTAGGGATTCTATGAACACAAACACCAGGCAGCGAAGGGTTTTCCTCTGTTACGAATGTTCATCCTTTTGTTTATTCATTTGTGGCTCATGGGTGTCGCTGGCCAGCATTGACTGCCCATCCCTAGTTGCCCCTGAACTGTGCCTCGCTCGGCCATTTCAGAAGGCAGAGAGTTGAGAGTCAACCACATTGCCGTGGCTCTGGAGTCACATGTAGGCCAGACCGGGTTAGGACAGCAGAATTCCTTCCCTAAGTTAACCAGATGGGTTTTTCCGACAATATTCATGGTCATCAGTAGATTCTTAATTCCAGATATTTTTTATTGAATTCAAATTCCACCATCTGCCGTGGCGGGATTCAAACCCGGGTCCCCAGAACATTCGCTGAGCTTCTGGGTTAATAGTCTGGCAATAATACCTCCCCTCTTGCCATATACAAACAACAAACACTCCCCACAATCCCCAGCTGCTTCCTGTTTGTACCAGCTCAGCTGGTCAGCTGACCACCACAACATGTTACCATTGGTTGCATTGTAACTCATAGAGCCAATGATCAATTTCCCTTCCCTCTATCTGGCTGCATGCAGTGATTGGCTGACTAATTGTGCTTCCTCTCTGCGTTTCAGGAAAGTTGGGAATATAATTTTTAAAAGTAGTTATTGATTCTGATGAGGATGTTGTTAATGTCTGCAGGAGAGACGTCTTTAACTGGCACAAAAAACAAAATGCTGGAAAATCTCAGCAGCATCTGTGGAGAGAGAGTCGAGCCAACACTTTTTATTATTCATTTATGGGACGCAGACGTCGCTGGCTAGGCCAGCATTCATTGTCCAACCCTAACTACCCCTTGAGAATGTGGTGGGGAGCCGCTTTCTTGAACCGCCGCAGTCCCGTGTGGTGTAGGTACACCCATAGTGCTGTTAGGGAGGGAATTCGAGGATTTTGACCCAGTGACAGTGAAGGAACAGCCGATATATTTTAAAGTAAAGTTTACTTATTAGTCACAAGAAAGGCCGACATTAACACTGCAATGAAGTTACTGTGAAATCCCCCTAGTCGCCACATTCTGGCGTCTGTTCGGGTCAATGCACCTAACCTGCACGTCTTTCGGACTGTGGGGGGAAACCGGAGCACCCGGTGGAAACCCACGCAGACACGGGGAGAACATGCAAACTCCACACAGACAGTGACCCAAGCCAAGAATCGAACCCCGGTCCCTGGCGCTGTGAGGCAGCAGTGCTAACCACTGTGCCATTGTGCCGCCCAGGTTAGGATGGTGAGTGGCTTGGCGGGGAACCTCCGGGTGGTGGTGTTCCCAGGGATCTGCTGCCCTTGGCCTTCTAGCTGGTAGTGGTCGTGGGTTTAGAAGGTGCTGCCTAAGGAGCCTTGGTGAGTTCCTGCAGTGCATCTTGTAGATGGTATGCATGGCTGCCACTGTCTGTTGGTGGTGGAGGGAGTGAATGTTTATTGTGGGGGGTGGGATGCCAAATAAATGGCTGCTTTGTCCTGGATGATGTTGAGCTTCTTGAGTGTTTGTTGGAACTTCCACCACGCAGGTAAGTGGAGCATGTTCCATCACACCCACTGTGGTCTCATCAGGAATAACGATTGAAAAGGTTTGGACCTTTCTGCTCTGGGATTTGTGTTCAAACTCAATTCAATTCAAACTCTGCCACCCACCTCCATGACCTCGATTCTAGCACAAAACAAGAATCCTTCCAGAAGTGAGCCGCTGGTTTGTGGAGTTTAGACTTCAGTTATTTCTGTGGAATAATCCGATTCAATCTGATTTGTGTTTCCACAGCCCCCAGAGGAGATCTTTTCAGCGGGAGACTCGATAATGATTCGATTTCATACGGATGATACCATCAATAAGAAAGGTTTTCACGCGCGATACACCAGCACAAAATTTCAGGATGAGTTACACATGAGGAAATAAACCCCATAACAGCTCCAGAAAGGGACTCGAATCCAGAACATTCTGCTTTGTTGCCACGGAACCTTTGCCCCAGAGGAATCTCAGAGCCAACGATGGTTTTACATCAGGACCAGGAAACAAATCTTCTCTGGATTCAAAATACTTTTGATGTTATGGACCTGACTATTTCAGAAAACAGATTGTTTATCCAATTACTGTCGCTCTAAAGAAACTAAAATAAAACACTGTGACATCTTACAATTCAATTCCCATCCCGTTTATTCCCATCCCGTTTATTCCCATCCCGTTTATTCCCATCCCGTTTATTCCCATCCTATAAGACCATAAGAAATAAGAGCAGAATTAGGCCATTCGGCCCATTGAATCTGCTACCGCCACTCAGTCACGGCTGATATGATTCTCATCTCCATTCTCCTGCCTTCTCCCCATAACTCTTAGTCCCCTTATTGATCAAGAACTTTTCTATCTCTGACTCAATGATCCGGCCTCTTCAGCCCTCTGTGGCAATGAGTTCCACAGATTCACCACCCTCTGGCTGAAGAAAATCCTCCTCATCTCAGTTTTAAAGGAACGTCCCTTCACTCTGAGGTTGTGCCCTCGAGTTCTCGTCTCTCCCACTAGTGGAAACATTCTTTCCACGTCCATTCTATTGAGGTCACTCAGTTCCTGTTCCCCAGTGATACCTATTTCATCTCTTGAAATGTCACAGGAAATTGAGGTGGAGAGATTAAATCACTTTGTCTGATGTGGAGATGCCAGCGTTGGGCAGCGTTGGGCACAGTCAGAAGTCTCAACACCAGATTAAAATCCAACAGATTTATTTGGAATCTCGAGCTTTTAGAGCTCTGCTCCTTCATCAGGTGAGTGGAGAGGTCGGTTTCACAAACATGGCGTATATAGACAGAGATACACGGTGGCACAGTGGGTTAGCACTGCTGCCTCACAGCGCCAGGGACCCGGATTCAATTCCCGGTTTGGGTCACTGTGTGGAGTTTGCACGTTCTCCCCGTGTCTGCGTGGGTTTCCTCCGGGTGCTCTGGTTTCCTCCCACAGTCTGAAAGACATGCTGGTTAGGTGGATTGGCCGTGCTAAATTCTCTCTGTGTACCCGAACAGGCGCCGGAGTGTGGCGACTGGGGGATTTTCACAGTAACTCCATTGCAGTGTTAACGTAAGCCTTACTTGTGACTAATAAATAAATAAACTTAATAAATAAAAATAAATAAATTGCAAAATAATTGCAGATTGGTATGTGAAGAATGGTTGGAATGCGAGTCTTTACAGGTAATCAAGTCTTTACAGGTACAGACAAAGGAGTGGAGAGAGGGAGAATCACAGGTTAAAGAGATGTGTATTGTCTCAAGCCAGGACAGTTAGTGAGATTTTGCAAGCCCAGGCAAGTCGTGGGGGTTACAGATAGTGTGACATGAACCCAAGATCCCGGTTGAGGCCGTCCTCATGTGTGCGGAACTTGGCTATCAGTTTCTGCTCAGCGATTCTGTGTTGTCGTGTGTCATGAAGGCCGCCTTGGAGAACGCTTACCCGAAGATCGAAGGCTGGATGCCTTTGATTGCTGAAGTTTTCCCGGACAGGAACACTCCTGCCTGGTGATTGTCGTGCGGTGTCTGTTCATCCATTGTCGTCTGCATGGTCTCCCCAATGTACCATGCCTCGGGATATCCTTTCCTGCAGCGTATCAGGTAGCCAATGTTGGCCGAGTCGCATGAGTATGTACCGTGTACCTGATGGATGGTGTTCTCACATGTGATAGTGGTATCCATGATGATCCATTGATGGTATCCATCGATGATCCGGCACGTCTTGCAGAGGTTGCTGTGGCAGGGTTGTGTGGTGTCGTGGTCACTGTTCTCCTGAAGGCTGGGTAGTTTGCTGTGAACAATGGTCTGTTGCGCAGTTGTTTGAAGGCAAGTAGTGGGGGTGTGGGGATGGCCTTGGCGAGATGTTTACCTTCATCGATAACATGTTGAAGGCTCCGAAGAAGATGTCGTAGCTTCTCCCCTCTGGAGAAGTACTGAACGAGCAGAAACTGATAGCCAAGTTCCGCACACATGAGGATGGCCTCAACCGGGACCTTGGGTTCATGTCACACTATGTGTAACCCCCACCATTTGACCTGGGCTTGCAAAATCCTACTAACTGTCCTGGCTTGAGACAATTCACCCCTCTTTAGCTTGTGATTCTCCCTCTCTCCACTCGCACTATCTGTACTTGTAAAGACTTGATTACCTGTAAAGACTCGCATTACAATCATTATCTCGCAATTGAGTCTTTGTCAATATATGCTGTGCTTGTGAACCCAACTCTCCTGATGAAGGAGCAGCGTTCCGACAGCTCATGATTCCAAATACACCTGTTGGACTTTAACCTGGTGTTGTGAGGCTTATTACGGTGCACACTATGTCTGAAACAAACAGACTGCTCAACACGTTAATGCGGGTTGGAGAGTAAATTGTAAATTGAAAAGTAGTTGCAGATGTTTTTCCCCAGATCAGTCTGCGATATGGTTAGAACATTTCAGCAAGCGGTAAACAAACTATTTGAAAAGAAAAATGCTTGTTACTTTCAGCAATGTAAAATTTCAAGAGGTCTCTCTGCTTGCTGGTGATTGTGTTTTAAATGGTGTTTTTAACACAACACATTATATATGCATGGAAAAGAGCCTTAATTCTAGTGAAATATTATATGGAACTATTTGCTGTTCCTGTATGTTTGAAGCTGTATTTGGAAGCGTTTGGTAGATGGTTGTAGACAGTCACTCTAGTTTAATAATGTTCTGTTATTATTTATTCCTAAGAAGAAACAGTATTGTAGGGGTGTGGATGGGTGCATTATTCCTCCAAGTCATTACATTCTGGTCTTGTAAGTAAAGGAGTGAATTGTTCTTTGCAAATATGTTTAACATAGAACACTCCAGGCCGACACTGTGACTGTTCTGCAGAGCCAGAAGCTCCCCCAGAAATTCCATCGTCACCTCTTTAAAATGTACAAAGTACTGGAGAAACTTGGGGCTGTTTGCAAGAGTGCCTGAAAGGTGCAAAGTTTACCAAAAATGCTTTTGTTCTTGATTTATACTTTCTCTTTTTCTGTTGGAATTCAAATAAAAAAAATTGCTTTTGTAAAGGATTCATTAAAGATATATAGAGCGTTTGTTAATGAATGCAATGCAATGCAGATCGACAAGGGGCAGCATGGAATCCAGGGGCTGAATGGCCTTCTGTGCCATAGATGACTATGATTAGAGTCACAGAGGTTTACAGCATGGAAATAGGCCCTTCAGCCCAACTTGTCCATGCTGCCCAGTTTTTACCACTAAGTTAGTCCCAATTGTCCACCTGTGGCCCATATCCCTCTTTACCCATCTTACCCATGTAACTGTCTAAATGCCTTTTAAAAGATAAAATTGTACCCACCTCTACTACTACCTCTGGCAGCTTCTTCCAGACACTCACCACCCTCTGTGTGAAAAGTTGCTCCTCTGGACCCTTTTGTATCTCTCCCCTCTCACCTTAATCCTATGCCCTCTAGTTTTAGACTCCCCTACCTTTGGGAAAAGACATTGACTATCTCGCTGATCTGTGTCCCTCATTATTTTATAAACCTCTATAAGATCACCCCTCAGCCTTCTACGCTCCAGAGAAAAAAGTCCCAGTCTATTCAACCTCTCCTTATAACTCAAACCATCAAGTCCCGGTCGCATCCTAGTAAATCTTTTCTGCGCTCTTTCTAGTTTAATAATAGATTCTATGAGGAACTCGATATGACGGGGTTAAGTTTTGACATTTGTCTGGGTAGCGATAGATCCGGCGCTGTTTGGAATCAAAGCCAGGAAGAACAGCAAAGGGTGTGTGTGATGCAGGCTGTGCAGAGAAGGTGGGGCAGCACATCAACTACACCCCATGACTGGCCAATGCAATGCCAGTTGACCAAGGATGGCATTGATACCAGGGTAGATGCAGAGTCGATAGGAACGGTCCTTATACACTGAGTGTAAGCACAGAGATCTTGAGACAAAGAGTTGTAACCTACAGAGCAGGACAGGGGGATTAAAATGAATCGCTACTTCCTTTATTTCCTCTTTTTTCTTTGGCTGCTGCCATCATGATGGGCTGAATGGCCTCTTTTTTTGCACTGTAACCTTTCTCTGGTTCCATATCCTTCTCGAGCCATTTCCCTGCAGGAAAGGATGTCTCAAGGGCAGGGCAGGGTGGGAGAGGGGCAGGGCGGAGAGGGGCAGGGAGAGAGGGACAGGGTGGGAGGGGGGCAGGGTGGGAGAGGGGCAGGGCGGAGAGGGGCAGGGAGAGAGGGACAGGGTGGGAGGGGGGCAGGGCGGGGCAGGGTGGGAGAGGGGCAGGGCGGAGAGGGGCAGGCCGGGGCAGGGTGGAGTGGGAGAGGGGCGGGGCGGGAGAGGGGCAGAGCGAGGTGGGGGTGGGAGAGGGGCGGGGTGGGGGTGGGAGAGCGGCGGGATGGTAGAGGGACGGGGTAGGGTGGGTGAGGGGCGGGGTGGGAGAGGGGCAGGGCGGAGAGGGGCAGGGGGAGAGGGGCGGGAAAGGGACGGGAGGGGGGCAAGATGGGAGAGGGGCGGGGTGGAGTGGGAGAGGGGCAGAGCAGGGTGGGGGTGGGAGAGAAGTGGGGTGGGTGAGGGGCGGGGTGGGAGAGGGATGGGGTGGGGTGGGGTGGGGGCGGGGTGAGAGAGGGGCAGGGCAGGGTGGGGGAGGGGCAGGGTGGGAGAGGAGCAGGTGGGGTGGGAGAGGGGTGGGGTGGGAGAGAGGCAGGGTGAGCTGGGGGAGGGGCGGGGCGGGGTGGGGGTGGGAGAGGGGCGGGGTGGGGTGTGAGAGGGGCAGAGCGGGGTGGGGGAGGGGTGGGGGTGGGGCGGTTGGGATGGGAGAGGGGGCGGGGTGGGAGAGGGGGTGGGGTGGGAGAGGGGGAGGGGCGGGAGAGGGGAGGGGTGGGAGAGGGGGAGGGGCGGGAGAGGGGAGGGGTGGGGCGGGTGGGAGAGGGTCCCAGGACGCTGCCGGCCGCCCTGCCTAAATAGAACCCTTCCCACCTCCCAGCTCATCACCAGTGAGAGGACAAGGTCCCAGCCCCTGCCAGGCCCAAATCCCAGGATAAAGCAGACAGACAGGCAGACACACAGACAGCAGACAGACAGCAACCTCATTTACTAAGATGTGAAGATGCCGGTGTTGGACTGGGGTAGGCACAGTAAGAATCTCACAACACCAGATTAAAATCCAACAGGTTTATTTGGTAGCACGAGCTTTCGGAGCACAGCCTCACCTGATGAAGGAGCGACACTCTGAAAGCTCGTGCTACCAAATAACCCTGCTGGACTTTAACCTGGTGTTGTGAGACTCCTTACTGTCATTTACCAAGAAACAGCTAGAGAGGAAAGGTTCAGATCTCTCACAGAACAAGCGGCAATCTCCGTTTGTGCTTCACAGATCACTGTCACTGGGAAGGAGACCGATGGAAAGCCCAGTGAGAAACCATTTCCTGCAGCAAAGCAGCCCAAAGGCCTTTCACTTTCGCCACAAAGCTGCTTCATTTAATACTTCACAACACTTGCTGGATTTTTATTGCAGCCATCTCACTCCGCTGCCAGGAAGTGTGACGAGCAACATCGTCTGCTTTGGTGGGAAGCGATCTCGAGGGCTGAATGGCCATTTAGGCACTGAGCAGGGAAAGCACAGGTCAGCCCTGTTCCTGAGCGGAGTCCGCCGGACACAGTCCCTGGTTGTGCTGGGAGTGGAATAATTGGCCTCAGTACCGTTCGGGGAGGGGAGGGGACTAATCGAGGACACGGTTCCCATTACCGACAGCTCCAGTGTACGATGTGTGTTGATTATCAGGATTGGACCCTTGGACACTCACTGGCCAGCTGTAGTCATGAGTGCTGCCTGTCAGTGCCCAGTGAGGGTCAGTGCCCAGTGAGGGTCAGTGCCCAGTGAGGGTCAGTGCCCAGTGAGGGTCAGTACCCAGCGAGGGTCAGTGCCCAGTGAGGGTCAGTGCCCAGTGAGGGTCAGTGCCCAGTGAGGGTCAGTACCCAGCGAGGGTCAGTGCCCAGTGAGGGTCAGTGCCCAGTGAGGGTCAGTGACCAGTGAGGGTCAGTGCCAGTGAGGGTCAGTCAGTGCCCAGTGAGGGTCAGTGCCCAGTGAGGGTCAGTTCCCAGTGAGGGTCAGTGCCAGTGAGGGTCAGTACTCCGTGAGGGTCAGTGCCAGTGAGGGTCAGTCAGTGCCCAGTGAGGGTCAGTGCCCAGTGCGGGTCAGTCAGTGCCAGTGAGGGTCAGTTCCCAGTGAGGGTCAGTGCCAGTGAGGGTCAGTACTCCGTGAGGGTCAGTGCCAGTGAGGGTCAGTCAGTGCCCAGTGAGGGTCAGTGCCCAGTGCGGGTCAGTCAGTGTCAGTGAGGTTCACTGCCCAGTGATGGTCAGTCAGTGCCCAGTGATGGTCAGTGCCAGTGATGGTCAGTGCCAGTGATGGTCAGTGTCAGTGAGGGTCAGTGCCCAGTGATGGTCAGTGCCAGTGAAGGTCAGTGTCAGTGAGGGTCAGTGCCCAGTGAAGGTCAGTGCCCAGTACGGGTCAGTGCCAGTACCGGTCAGGGTCAGTGAGGGTCAGTGCCCAGTGAGGGTCAGTGCCAGTACGGGTCAGGGTCAGTGAGGTTCACTGCCCAGTGATGGTCGGTGCCAGTGATGGTCAGTGAGGTTCACTGCCCAGTGATGGTCAGTGCCCAGTACAGGTCAGGATCAGTGATGGTCAGTGCCCAGTGATGGTCAGTGCCCAGTGATGGTCAGTGCCCAGTACGGGTCAGGGTCAGTGAGGGTCAGTGATGGTCAGTGCCCAGTACAGGTCAGAGTCAGTGATGGTCAGTGCCCAGTGATGGTCAGTGCCCAGTGATGGTCAGTGCCCAGTACGGGTCAGTGAGGGTCAGTGGAGAATTGAACCAGAGTGAGAACTCGATGCCCTGCTCCAGGGGAATCTCTTCCTGACAATGATTCTTGATTAGCATCTCAAGGTTCACTCAATATCTGAACATTGGATTCCTGTTACTAAACAATGTCAGACTGGGAAGAAAACACCCTGTTCGGAACTTGCTGAGATTGAGTCATTCCATATGCAAAGTATTTATTGATGCCCATATACAGATGGAGAAATATGTGGTCTGGAACTTCCTCATTGATTTTTAATCGTGCAAACTGCTTCCCCGCTCTCTGACCTTCCAGTTCCAGCTCCGTTTCTATCAAACAACAAATGTTTCTCCCTCAGTCGGTGCAGCGTCCAACACCTGAGGATGGTAAGTGAGCAGATTTTCCTTACGGGAGTTGTTTGAGGAAATTGGTTTGACTCTGATAGGCGGTGTGCTCTGGGTATCAAGCGGGATCAGCGTTGGACAGGATTTAAACACTGGAAATATATCAAACGCTCAATCTGATCTTTAGACTTGGTATCAATTCTGCTGCAGGTTGCAGTTACGTCACTGTTTAGTTTTAATCTACGGAATCCCAACAGTTCAGCAGGAGGCCATTCAACTCATCAGGTCGGCACCTATTCTCTGACAGAGTAACTCACAGAGTTACTCTCACAGGCCCATCTTATCCCCGTAACGCCACACATTTAGCATGGCCAATCCACCCAACCTAAACAGAGAATCATAGAATAGAATCATAGAATAGGGAGGCAGTGGCGGAGTGGCATTGTCATTAGACTCGTAATCCAGAGATCCATGACAAGATCCAGGGACCAGGGTTCGAATCCCGCCACGGCAGATGGTGAAAATTTGAGTTCAATAAAAAAATATCTGGAATTAAGAATTTACTGATGACCATGAAACCATTGTCGATTGTCAGAAAAACCCATCTGGGTCACTAATGTCCTTTAGGGAAGGAAATCTGCCACCCTGACCCAGTCTGGCCTACATGTGAGTCCAGAGCCACAGCAGTTGACTCTTAAATGCCCCTGGAATGGAGGGCAATTAGGGATGGGCAATAAATCCTGGCCCAGCCAGCGATTCCCATAGCCCGTAAAATGAATTTAAAAATGAATAGAATCCCTACAGTACAGAAGAAGGCCATCCGACCCATCGAGTCTGCACCAACAACGATCCCACCCAGGCCCTATCCCCATAACCCAATGTATTTACCCTGCTAATCCCCCTGACACTAAGGGGCAATTTAACATGACCAATGCACCTAACCCGCACATCTTTGGAGAGTGGGAGAAAACTGGAGCACCCGGAGGAAACCCACGGGGACAACATGCAAACTCCGCACAGACAGTGACCCAAGCCGGGAATTGAGCCCGGGGTTCCTGGCGCTGTGAGGCAGCAGTGCCAACCACTGTGCCACCTTGCCATTCAAACCAATTGATTGCTAGGTGTTCTGTGGGAAATAGAGGCTGATTTTCAGAGTGTGATCAGGACATTGTGCTCAATAAAAATACTGGGAATAGATCCACTGATCCATCAATTCCACGGCAGGTTGTCCATCTGTTGTGGTGTCAAATCACAACACTCCAATCAACACCACCAGCCACCTGTTGAATATATTAAACCGGGATCTGGTGATTTAAGGCGCGGTTGATGGGGAGAACGTTCCAACGCAATTTAAAGGGAACTCACTTCCATCACTGTCAATATTTTTGTCGGGTATCTTGCTGTTTGTTCCGAGATAGTTATGAGTGTGGATTTTTTTCAATCTCTGCCTACATTGGCTAGACTCTATTCGAGGGGGACTGGCTGTTTCCTATTCCAGCTGGAGGAGGCTGAAGCAGCAGAGATAGCTGAGGGATTGGGATGTACGTAGAGATTGGGATGTGCGTAGAGATTGGGGAGTGCACAGGGAATGGGATGTATGCAGGAATGGTGGAGTACATTGGAATTGAGATGTAGACAGGAATTGGGGTGTACGCAGGGATAGGGGTGTACGCACTGATTGGGGTGTACACTGGAATTGGGATGCACGCAAGGATTGGGATGTACACAGGGATTGGGGTGTACGCAAGGATTGTGGTGTACGCAGGCATTGGGAAGTACACAGGGACTGGGGTGTACTCAAGGATGGGGGAGTACACAAGGATTGGGGAGTACACTCAGATTGGGGTCTACACAGGAATTGGAATGTACACAGGGATTGGGATGTACACAGGGATTGGAACGTACACAGGGATTGGGATGTAAACAGGGATTGGGGAGTACACAGGGATTGGGGAGTACACAGGGATTGGAATGTACTCAGGGACTGGGGTGTATACACTGATTGGGGTGTTTACATGTACTAAACTGTGTGCACAGATTGCAGGGTTTCTGGGGGTCACGGCTTCATGTTGACTGTCAGGTTCAGGGTATCGCTGACTGTGCACAAACCAACTGCAGACAAGCTCACTGCTACAAGCCTTCAGCTCCTTCCCAAAACCTGCAACTCCCTCCCTAACAGCACGATGGGTGTACCTACACCACAGCCATTGAAGAAGGCAGCTCCCCACCACCTTCTCAAGGGCAATAAACGCTGGCCTAGCCAGCGACGCCCACATCCTGTGAAAGAATAAACAAAACTGAGGACATTCCAATTTGCTTTATAAGGTGCTTTGCAAATGTAGTCAATGCAGGAAATGCGGCAGCCAAATTTTCACACAGCAAGATCCCACACACAGCACTGTGACAATGACCAAATCATTTTTTCTTTGGATTGGGCTGTGAGATCTTTTCTATTCAGTAGTGAGGGCAGCCTGGGTTCAGTTTAATGCCCCATTGGAAAGGAGAATCCTGTGGTGGGCTCAGTACTCTCAGATCTTGCTGCATCCAAAATGGGAGAACATCTGGAGCCAACATTGGGGGGGGAGAATGAACAGCCAATGGCAGCGAGGTGAAGGAGCACGGGGGCCTGATATCCAAGCCATAGCTGAGTGTACAGCAATACAGCTGAACAATCCCTCCCTGCTGGGTTCACAGCCCCGTCCAACATCAATCCCAATCCTTTCACCCTAAACCAGCTGCCCCCACCCAAAGGTCAGCATTGCTAACCTTGTCACCTGATCTTGCAGCAGACCACAGGAACCTCTATACAGACAGCAATCAAAAGGCATGTTGTTTGCATTTGCAAATGTAACCAAATGAAGTATTATTGGTTAACGTGGGTCCATCCAGCCTTTCTGAAGAGATCTCTTACCAACTCTTTCCATGGTTCTGGAGTTTATTTTAACAGTACAAATGGATGTGTGTTTGAGTTCTATTTCTCCTGGCATGGCCCCCTCCCAGATTTCTGCGACACTGCCTCGGGGCTCAGGAAACCCAGACCTCAGCCAACTGACATCTTCAGGAGTCGGAAATATGGTGGGAGCGGCCAGAGATGATGGGCTTGGCCCAGGTACCCAACAGGTACAGGGACTCAAATGCCCAGCAGCCCCAACCCCTCACCCCTTCCCCCATCCCATCCCCCAACCCCTCCCCAAACACCTCTCCCCCTCCCATCCCCCAACCCCTCACCCCTCCCCAAACCCCTTCCCCATCCCATCCCCCAACCCCTCCCCAAACACCTCCCCCCCTCCCATCCCCCAATCCCTCACCCCTCCCCAAACCCGTCCCCCTATCCCATCCCCCAACCCCTCCCCAAACCCGTCACCCCATCCCATCCCCCAACCCCTCACCCCTCCCCAAACCCGTCACCCCATCCCCCAACCCCTCCGCAAACCCATCACCCCATCCCCCAACCCCTCCCCAAACACCTCCCCCCCTCCCATCCCCCAACCCCTCACCCCTCCCCAAACCCATCACCCCATCCCATCCCCCAACACCTCACCCCTCCCCAAACCCCTCCCCATCCCATCCCCCAACCCCTCCCCAAACACCTCCCCCCCTCCCATCCCCGAACCCCTCACCCCTCCCCAAACCCCTTCCCCATCCCATCCCCCAACCCTTCACCCCTCCCCAAACCCGTCCCCCTATCCCATCCCCCAACCCCTCACCCCCTCCCCAAACCCCTTCCCCATCCCATCCCCCAACCCCCAACCCCTCACCAAACACCTCCCCCCTCCCATCCCCCAACCCCTCACCCCTCCCCAAACACCTCCCCCCATCCCATCCCCTAACCCCTCCCCAAACCCCTTCCCCATCCCATCCCCCAACCCCTCACCCCTCCCCAAACCCCTTCCCCATCCCATGCCCCAACCCCCAACCCCTCCCCAAACACCTCCACCCCTCCCATCCCCCAACCCCTCCCCTTCCCCAAACCCGTCACCCCATCCCCCAACCCCTCCACAAACACCTCCCCCTCCCATCCCCCAACCCCTCACCCCTCCCCAAACCCATCCCCCTATCCCATCCCCCAACCCCTCCCCAAACCCATCACCCCATCCCCCAACCCCTCCCCAAACACCGCCCCCCATCGCATCCCCCAACCCCTCACGCTTCCCCAAACCCATCACCCCATCCCATCCCCCAACCCCTCACCCCTCCCCAAAACCCTTCCCCATCCCATGCCCCAACCCCCAACCCCTCCCCAAACACCTCCACCCCTCCCATCCCCCAACCCCTCCCCCTTCCCCAAACCCGTCACCCCATCCCCCAACCCCTCCCCAAACACCTCCCCCCTCCCATCCCCCAACCCCTCACCCCTCCCCAAACCCGTCCCCCTATCCCGTCCCCAAACCCCTCCCCAAACCCATCACCCCATCCCCCAACCCCTCCCCAAACACCTCCCCCCATCCCATCCCCCAACCCCTCACGCTTCCCCAAACCCATCACCCCATCCCATCCCCCAACCCCTCACCCCTCCCCAAACCCCTCCCCATCCCATCCCCAACCGCCAACCCCTCCCCAAACACCTCCCCCCTCCCATCCCCCAACCCCTCACCCCTCCCCAAACCCCTTCCCCATCCCATCCCCCAACCCCTCACCCCTCCCCAAACGCGTCCCCCTATCCCATCCCCCAAGCCCTCACCCCCTCCCCAAACCCCTTCCCCATTCCATCCCTCAACCCCTCCCCAAACACCTCCCCCCCTCCCATCCCCCAACCCCCAACCCCTCCCCAAACACCTCCCCCCCTCCCATCCCCCAACCCCTCACCCCTCCCCAAACACCTTCCCCCATCCCATCCCCCAACCCCTCACCCCCTCCCCAAACCCCTTCCCCATCCCATCCCCCAACCCCTCACCCCTCCCCAAACCCCTTCCCCATCCCATCCACCAACCCCCAACCCCTCCCCAAACACCTCCCCCCTCCCATCCCCAACCCCTCACCCCTCCCCAAACACCTCCCCACATCCCATCCCCCAACCCCTCCCCAAACCCCTTCCCCCTCCCATCCCCCAACCCCTCACCCCTCCCCAAACCCGTCCCCCTATCCCATCCCCCAACCCCTCCCCAATCCCATCACCCCATCCCCCAACCCCTCCCCAAACACCTCCCCCCCATCCCATCCCCCACCCCTCACCCTTCCCCAAACCCATCACCCCATCTCAACCCCCAACCCCTCCCCAAACACCTCCCCCCGCATCTCCCAACGCCCAACCCCTCCCCAAACACCTCCCCCCCTCCCATCCCCCAACCCCTCACCCCTCCCCAAACACCTCCCCCCATCCCATCCCCCAACCCCTCACTCCCTCCCCAAACCCCTTCCCCATCCCATCCCCCAACCCCTCACCCCCTCCCCAAACCCCTTCCCCATCCCATCCCCCAACCCCCAACCCCTCCTCAAACACCTCCCCCCTCCCATCCCCAACCCCTCACCCCTCCCCAAACACCTCCCCCCATCCCATCCCCCAACCCCTCCCCAAACCTCTTCCCCATCCCATCCCCCAACCCCTCACCCCTCCCCAAACCCGTCACCCCTCCCATACCCCAACCCCCAACCCTTCCCCAAACCCATCCCCCTTCCCATCCCCCAACCCCTCACCCCCTCCCCAAACCTGTCCCCCCATCCCATCCCCCAACCCCTCACCCCTCCCAAACCCCTTCCCCATCCCATCCCCCAGCCCCTCCCCAAACACCTCCCCCCCTCCCATCCCCCAACCCCTCACCCCTCCCCAAACCCGTCCCCCTATCCCATCCCCCAACCCCTCCCCAAACCCATCACCCCATCCCCCAACCCCTCCCCAAACACCTCCCCCCATCCCATCCCCCAACCCCTCACCCTTACCCAAACCCATCACCCCATCCCATCCCCCAACCCCTCACCCCTCCCCAAACCCCTCCCCATCCCATCCCCAACCCCCAACCCCTCCCCAAACACCTCCCCCCATCCCATCCCCCAACCCCTCACCCCCTCCCCAAACCCCTTCCCCATCCCATCCCCCAACCCCTCACCCCTCCCCAAACCCCTTCCCCATCCCATCCCCCAACCCCTCCCCAAACACCTCCCCCCCTCCCATCCCCCAACCCCTCACCACTCCCCAAACCCGTCCCCCTACCCCATCCCCCAACCCCTCCCCAAACCCATCACCCCATCCCCCAACGCCTCCCCAAACACCTCCCCCATCCCATCCCCCAACCCCTCACCCTTCCCCAAACCCATCACCCCATCCCATCCCCCAACCCCTCACCCCTCCCCAAACCCCTCCCCATCCCATCCCCAACCCCCAACCCCTCCCCAAACACCTCCCCCCTCCCATCCCCCAACGCCTCACCCCTCCCCAAACCCCTTCCCCATCCCATCCCCCAACCCCTCACCCCTCCCCAAACCCGTCCCCCTATCCCATCCCCCAACCCCTCACCCCCTCCCCAAACCCCTTCCCCATCCCATCCCCCAAACCCTCCCCAAACACCTCCCCCCTCCCATCCCCCAACCCCTCCCCAAACACCTCCCCCCTCCCATCCCCCAACCCCTCACCCCCTCCCCAAACCCCTTCCTCATCCATCCCCCAACCCCTCACCCCTCCCCAAACCCCTTCCCCATCCCATCCCCCAACCCCCAACCCCTCCCCAAACACCTCCCCCCTCCCATCCCCAACCCCTCACCCCTCCCCAAACACCTCCCCCCATCCCATCCCCCAACCCCTCCCCAAACCCCTTCCCCATCCCATCCCCCAACCCCTCACCCCTCCCCAAACCCGTCACCCCTCCCATCCCCCAACCCCCAACCCCTCCCCAAACACATCCCCCTTCCCATCCCCCAACCCCTCACCCCCTCCCCAAACCTGTCCCCCCGTCCCATTCCCCAACCCCTCACCCCTCCCCAAACCTCTTCCCCATCCCATCCCCCAACCCCTCCCCAAACACCTCCCCCCCTCCCATCCCCCAACCCCTCACCCCTCCCCAAACCCGTCCCCCATCCCATCCCCCAACCCCTCCCCAAACATCTCCCCATCCCATCCCCCAACCCCTCACCCCTCCCCAAACCCGTCCCCCCTTCCCATCCCCCAACCCCTCCCCAAACCCATCCCCCCTTCCCATCCCCCAACCCCTCACCCCTCCCCAAACCCGTTCCCCCCATTCCATCCCCCAACCCCTCACCCCTCCCCAAATCCCTTCCCCATCCCATCCCCCCTCCCCCAACCCGTTCCCCCCACCCAGAAAGTGGCTTCACGAAGGCCTTTGGAAGCACTAAAGGTCATCAGTCAGCGGCTGACAGAGATGCGGCTGTAGAAAGTACAGTGTTTGCAACACTCCACAAGATTTCAGTGCTTCCTGGAAGCAGAATGTAGGAAAATCTGACAGGAACCGTTTCGTCAGAATTGTGAAACGTATCTTGATGGATTACAGAATGAGATTCAGTGCCCCAACAGCACCCGAACACCAGAGAATAAAGACCAGACTCAGCTGGGTCCTGTTCAAGATCAAATAACATTCTGACACCCAGACTGTTGTCCACTGGCTGTCCCATTCCTGTGTCCAGGAGGCCGAGTTTCTCAGTTCATTTTTACAACAGGAAATGATGGGGAGAAAGCAGGAGCCTGTACCGGCTGCATCTCCTCATTGGAAAGGGTTACTGACAGACCCCCCATGGTGAGTGTGGTGAACCATCGTTGGTTCCCACTAGATAGTACTGAGCCAGGGTCTGGCCAGTACTACAAGTATGTATATATGTTGCAGTTGGGTTAGGGATGGGTTGTTCTACTTGTTGCTGTTGGGGTTAGGGTTGGGTTGTTACACCTTGTATTATAGTTATTGTGGTACATCCCAGTCAGGCTCCGCCTCCTGGGAGAGGTATAAAGGTCCCTGCTCTGTCTGGGACCCCTCAGTCTGGGATCGTGTATATAATTAGTAGCCTTTATTTCCTGAGCATCAAGCCTCGTGTGTGATAACGCGCATCAATTTTATTTGCTGTAAATAAACTCTCGTCGAAAAAAAAAGAGTATGGAGCAGATACTGAAGCCTGAACGCCTTACACTAGATCCACGTGCGGTGGGCGCCTCTAACACCTTCGACCACTGGTTGAAATGTTTTGAGGACTACCTGGCAGCCTCTGCAGCGGTCACCACAGATGATGACAGACTCCGGGTCCTCCATGCGAGGGTAAGCGACACTGTCTACCTCGCGATCCGTGCGGCCACCGATTATACAAAGGCCCTCGAGCTTCTGAAGAAGCGTTATATCAAACCGCCCAACAAAATACACGCTCGTTACCTCTTAGCCACTCGACGACGGCAGTCTGGCGAAAGGATGGAGGAATACGCGAACGAGCTCCTACAGGTAGCCAGGGGCTGTAACTGCAAAGCTGTGTCGGCTGAGCAGAGCATGAACGACCTCGCCCGAGATGTGTTTGTGGCGGGAGTCGGATCGTCGTACATTCGACTCAAACTACTGGAGAAAGGTAACCTTGACCTTACCCAGGCAATAGAACTAGCGGAGATGCTGGAGACGGCCTCCAAAAGCCTAGTATTGTATCCTGAAGACCACGTGGAGACAACGTGGCAGGAGCAGTCGCAAATCCCTCCTCGTCCCTCGGGTTCAAAATGCTGCGGAATGGCGTGCTCACACTCGGGCCAGACGATGGCAGCAGCTCTGGGCGGCCCGCGGTGTTACTGCTGTGGGGGATCGAAGCATACTCGGCAACGGTGTCCCGCTAAAGCTGTGTTGTGCTCCGCCTGCGGTAAGAAGGGGCACTATTCGAAAGTGTGCCGATCTAAATCTGCTTCTAGGAACAGCAGTGCGGCCTGCGATTCCTCAGAGCCCGGTTCTTCGTCGTCGAAATCGTCGAGGGTTTCATCCACGTGCGAGGCCAGGATGACGCCATTACGGTCAACGGAGTCGGAGATGTGTGACCACCAGGGGTCGCTGAGTTTGGCGCCATCACCCACGTGCGACCTATGGGAGCGGCCATGTTGATCGGCACCAACCGCGAACGACCAGCAGGGGTCATCCTCGTCAATTTCAGCTGCCTGCAGTGGCGCTCATGAACCAACGGTGGCGTCGATCATCCTGGGCCAGGCCAAGCCTCATAGACTTGACAAGTCTATGATGGACATTCAGGTAAATGACCACTTGATTTATTGTCTGTTTGACAGCGGGAGCACTGAGAGCTTTATCCACCCAGACGCTGTGAAGCGGTGTGGACTCCGGATTCAACCTGTCAAACAGACAATTTCTATGGCATCAAGGTCCCGGTCTGTCACCGTGCTAGGGAGTTGCGTGGTAACTTTAACGGTGCAAGGCACAGTTTACGAGCGTTTCAAGCTCCTAGTGTTGCCGCACCTTTGCGCGCCAATACTTCTCGGACTAAACTTCATGGTCCACTTGAGGAGTGTAACCCTACAGTACGGTGGGCCACTCCCTTCGCTTTCTGTGGGAGAACAGCAGCCTCCAAACTGCCCAACGCGCCTGTAGCCTCTCGACGCTGAAGATCACCACACCCTCCCTGTTCCAGAATCTTGTGCCAGGCTGCAAGCCCATTGCAACTAAGAGTAGGCGTTACAGCGCTGAGGATCGGATCTTCATTCGATCTGAAGTTCAGCGGCTCCTCAAAGAAAGGATCATACAACCCAGCGCTAGTCCGTGGAGAGCGCAGGTCATGGTGGTCAAGAGCGGGAATAAACCCCGGATGGTCATTGACTATAGTCAGACCATTAACAGATACACGCAGCTGGATGCGTATCCCCTCCCGCGCATATCTGACATGGTCAATCAGATTGCGCAGTACCGGGTGTTCTCCACCATAGACCTCAAGTCTGCCTACCACCAACTCCCCATTCGCCCAGAGGACCGACAATACACGGCTTTTGAGGCGGATGGTTGTCTGTATCAGTTTCTTAGGGTTCCATTTGGTGTCACCAGTGGGGTCTCGGTCTTCCAGCGTGCTATGGACCGAATGGTGGACCAGAACGGGATGTGGGCTACCTTCCCGTACCTGGATAACGTCACCATCTGCGGCCATGACCAGCAGGACCATGACACAAATCTCCTGAATTTCCTACGCACTGCATCTCGCCTGAACCTGACCTACAACAGGAAGAAGTGTGTGTTTCGTACGCGCCGTTTAGCCATCCTAGGATACGTGGTGGAAAACGGGGTCATTGGCCCTGATCCAGACCGTATGCGCCCCCTTTCTGAACTTCCCCTGCCCACGAGTGCAAAAGCACTGAGAAGATGCTTAGGCTTTTTCTCTTATTATGCACAGTGGGTTCCCAATTACGCGGACAAAGCCCGTCCGCTCATTAAGTCCACTACTTTTCCCCTAACACCAGAGGCCCGATTGGCCTTTGATAAATTAAAAGCCGACATCGCGAAAGCTACGATGCACGCTGTTGACGAGTCCATCCCCTTTCAGGTGGAGAGCGATGCATCCGATTTCGCCCTGGCCGCCACTCTTAACCAGGCGGGCAGGCCCGTCGCTTTTTTTTCCCGCACCCTCCAAGGCCCCGAAATTCGGCATTCAGCGGTGGAAAAGGAGGCCCAGGCCATTGTGGAGGCCGTCAGGCACTGGCGCCATTGCTTGGCGGGAAAACGGTTCACCCTGATCACGGACCAGCGGTCCGTGGCGTTCATGTTTAATAACACGCAGAGGGGCAAGATCAAGAACGACAAGATCTTGCGGTGGAGAATCGAACTCTCCACCTATAACTATGACATCATGTATCGTCCAGGGAAACTCAATGAGCCCTCGGATGCCCTCTCGCGTGGAACATGCGCCAGTATACAGGAGGACCGTTTGCAGGCTCTCCATAATGACCTATGCCATCCTGGGGTCACTCGGCTCTACCACTTTATAAAAGCCCGCAATCTGCCCTACTCGGTGGAGGACGTCAGGTCCATAACAAGAAGCTGTCGGGTATGCGCGGAATGCGAACCGCACTTTTACCGACCTGACCGGGCGGATTTAGTCAAGGCCACTCGTCCCTTCGAGAGACTGAGTGTCAATTTTAAGGGCCCCCTTCCCTCAACAGATCGGAATGTGTACTTCCTCAACATCATTGACGAGTACTCTAGATTCCCTTTAGTTGTTCCCTGCTCTGATACATCCGCTGCCACCATTATCAAGGCATTCCGTGATCTTTTTACCCTGTTCGGGTACCCCGGCTACATTCACAGCGACAGGGGCTCGTCGTTCATGAGTGATGACTTGAGGCAATACCTGCTCTCATGCGGGATTGCCTCTAGTAGAACCACGAGCTACAACCCGAGGGGTAACGGACAGGTGGAACGTGAGAATGCTACAGTCTGGAAGGCTGTCTTACTGGCGTTGAAGTCAAAAAGCCTTCCAGTCTCCCGTTGGCAAGAGGTGCTCCCTGATGCGCTCCACTCCATTCGCTCACTCCTGTGTACGGCAACCAACGCTACTCCCCATGAGAGGATGTTTTCATTCCCTCGGAAGTCTTCCTCGGGGACCTCATTACCGTCTTGGTTGACGTACTCAGGACCTGTCCTCCTGCGGCGACATGTAAGGGCCCGCAAGTCCGACCCGTTGGTCGAACAGGTCCATCTCCTCCACGCCAACCCTCAGTATGCCTATGTGGCATACCCTGACGGGCGAGAGGACACGGTCTCGATCCGAGACCTGGCGCCAGCAGGGGACGTAGCAACCCCTGTCGCTCCCATACCCCCTGTTACAAACCCCATAACTCTTGTTTCCCCTCCGGACATGGCGCGAGCAGCATCGGGACCATTACTTAACCCTTTTACTCCCGTGTACAGCTTGCCTGAGTCTAGAGGATGGTCGCCACTTCAGGGCGTGTTGGAACTCCATGGATTACCGTCACCTCAGGGTCAACCGGCCCGTGAGTCTGTGGAGGAACATTTGGACATCGCCTTGGGGAGAACACCACCGCAAGTGCCTACTCCGGTGTCACCGCCGGTATTGAGGAGGTCACAACGACGGTGCGGTCCCCCTGACCGTCTGAACTTATAGACTGATGACAAATTATTCTGTTTTTGTACCCCGCCGGCCTTTGTTCTCAAAGGAGGGGTGAATGTGGTGAACCATCGTTGGTTCCCACTAGATAGTACTGAGCCAGGGTCTGGCCAGTACTACAAGTATGTATATATGTTGCTGTTGGGGTTAGGGATGGGTTGTTCTACTTGTTGCTGTTGGGGTTAGGGTTGGGCTGTTACATCTTGTATTATAGTTATTGTGGTACATCCCAGTCGGGCTCCGCCTCCTGGGAGGCTGTTCGAGGGTAAATCCACATCTGGCATGTGGGAGTCTTTTAAGGAGCAGTTGATAGGACTGCAGGACAGGCACATGCCTGTAAAGAGGAAGGACAGGAAAGGTAGGATTCGGGAGCCGTGGATAACCAGTGAAATTGTGGGTCTAATCAAAAAGAAAAAAGAGGCGTACGTGAGGTCCAGGCAGCTAAAAACTGATGGAGCACTGGAAGAATACAGAGAAAGTAGAAAAAACTTAAACAGGGAGTTAGAAGGGCAAAAAGGGTCACGAAATGCCCTTGGCAGACAGGATTAAGGAGAATCCTAAGGCATTTTATACATACGTTAGGAACAACAGGGTTGTTAGGGAAAGAATCGGACCTCTCAGGAACAAAGGAGGGGAATTATGCTTAGAACCAAAAGAAGTATGGGCAGTTTATGGGATGACTTAGAGATTCTGTTGTATGGAAACATCAGTGGGACTGATTGTTGAACACTGTTTTAATAAATGAGAAATAAAATAACAAGCGTATTAAAAATCAGACATGCCAATAAAATAAGCTAATTATCTGTCCAGTCCAGGTAAGCCAGGGCAACACAGTGGCACAGTGGTTAGCACTGCTGCCTCTCAGTGCCAGGGACCCGGGTTCAATTCCGGCCTTGGGTCACTGTCTGTGTGGAGTTTGCATGTCCTCCTCCCGTGCCTGTGTGGGTTTCCTTCGGGTGCTCCCGTTTCCTCTCTCAGTCCAAAGATGTGCAGGTTAGGTTGATTGGCCATGCTAAATTGACCCTAGTGTCAGGGGGATTAGAAGGGTAAATACATGGGGTTATGCGAATAGGGCCTGGGTGGGATTATGGTCGGTGCAGACTAGATGGGCCAAATGGCTCCTTCTGCACTGTAGGGATTCTATGGATTGTATCTAAAAGGGTTTTATAAAACAAATCCAAGAAAAAATACTTGTTTTGGGCTATTTTGTGTAAAAGCTGCTTTTAGTCGAAATCAGTGTCTTTCAAATTTTTCTTCTGGCGATGTACTTTTACAAAATGGCTGCTTCTTCATGGACCACTGACCAAGCAAGCTGCTACAGTCACAATCTAAATGGGATTTACTGTACATTTAAAAATACATCTTACCTTTTCCTTTCATAAAGTGCACATAACTTGAAGACCTTTTCCTCTTCATGGCTGCATCATCGTCTGAGCTGAGAGATCCTCATTGTCATACTGCCTTTTACAAAATGCGCATTATAAACAGAACGTCGCAATTTTCTTTTGAATAACATCACAGAACATCTTGCGATGTTTTGAACACATCTCTTGATGCTTTTGAACAGCATCACTGAACATCTTGCCATGTTTGAAAAGGACTACAGAGGATCACGGAACATCCTGCATTTTTTTTTAAACAGGATACCCGGTGACCCATGACCCCCGCTTTAAAAAAACCCCTGGCCTGAATGGTCACCCTTGGTCACTTTACACTGCAGAATGTAGTACTGAAGTAAAATGATGGAACAGATATGGACAGTGTGTCAAGCAGCATTTAATCAGCAATAACCTGCTCACTTCTGCTCAGGATGGGGTCTGCCAGGGTAACTTAGTGCCTGACCTCATTAAAGCCTTAATCCAAGCATGGAGATATGAGCTGAACCCATATGCGAGAGTGACTGCCCTTGACATCAAGACAGCATTTGACAGAGTGTGGCATCAAGGAACCCTCACAAAATATGTAAGTCAATGAGAATCAGAGGAAATCTGGTTGGAGTCATATCTGGTACAAAGGAAAGATAATTGTGGTTGTTGGGATGTTCGCTGATTATTGCACAATATTTCAGCACCATTCACATGTGGGTTAGGTTGATTGGCCAGGTTAAAAATTGCCCCTTAGAGTCCTGGGATGCGTAGGTTAGAGGGATTAGCGGGTAAATATGTGGGGGTAGGGCCTGGGTGGGATTGTGGTCGGTGCAGACTCGATGGGCCGAATGGCCTCCTTCTGCACTGTAGGGTTTCTATGATTTCTATGATTTCTAAGTAGGTGAGATCCTAAACGAATACTTTGCATCAGTATTCACAAAGGAGAGGGACATGTTGACTGGTAGTGTCTTAGAGAGATGTGTTGACCCGTTAGAAAAAATCTCAATTGCAAGGGAGGAAGTGTTAGGTTTTTTAGGAAACATTAAGACAGACAAATCCCCAGGGCCAGATGGCATCTATCCTAGACTCCTCAGGGAGGCGAGAGATGCCATTTCTGGGCCTCTAACAGAAATCTTTGTCTCTTCACTGGACACAGGTGAGGTCCCAGAGGATTGGAGGATAGCAAATGTGGTCCCGATATTTAAGAAGGGTAGCAAGGATAACCCAGGTAATTATAGGTCGGTGAGCTTGACGCCCGTGGTAGGGAAGTTGTTGGAGAAGATTCTTAGAGATAGGATGTATGCACATTTAGAACTGAATAATCTCATTAGCGATAGACAGCATGGTTTTGTACGAGGGAGGTCATGCCTCACAAATTTGGTTGAGTTTTTTGAGGAGGTGACAAAAACGATTGACGAGGGAAGGGCCGTGGATGTCGTCTATATGGATTTTAGTAAAGCGTTTGACAAGGTGCAAAAGGTTAAATCTCACGGGATAAAAGGTGAGCTAGCTAGATGGGTGGAGAACTGGCTTAGCCATAGGAGACAGAGGGTAGCAGTGGAGGTCTGTGACTAGTGGTGTTCCGTAGGGCTCTGTACTGGGACCTCTGCTGTTTGTGATATATATAAATTATTTGGAGGAAGATGTAGCTGGTGTGATCGGTAAGTTTGCGGAGGACACGAAGATTGCTGGAATTGTGGATAGTGATGAACATTGTCAGAGAATACAGCAGGATATAGATAGGCTGGAACATTGGGCGGAGAAATGGCAGATGGAATTTAATCCAGATAAATGCAAAGTAATGCATTTCGGTAGATCTAATGTAAGGGGGAGCTATACAATAAATGGCAGAACCATCAGGCGTATAGATGCACAGAGGGACCTAGGTGTACAAGTCCACAGATCCTTAAAGGTGGCAGCACAGGTGGAGAGGGTGGTGAAGAAGGCATATGGCATGCTTGCCTTTATTGGACGGGGCATAGAATATAAAAGTTGGCATATGATGTTGCGGCTGTTTAGAACGATGGTTAGGCCACATTTGGAGTACTGCATCCAGTTCTGGTCGCCACACTACCAGAAGGACGTGGAGGCTTTGGAGAGAGTACAGAGAAGGTTTACCAGGATGTTGCCTGGTATGGAGAGTCTTAGCTATGAGGAGAGATTAGATAAACTGGGGTTGTTCTCCCTGGAAAGACGGAGGATGAGGGGTGACCTAATAGAGGTGTATAAAATTATGAATGGCATAGATAGAGTGAACAGTGGGAAGCTTTTTCCCAGGTCGGAGGTGATGAACACAAGGGGTCACGGGTTCAAGGTGAGGGGGGCAAGGTTCAATACAGATGTCAGGGGGACGTATTTTACACAGAGGGTGGTGGGGGCCTGGAATGCACTGCCAAGCAAGGTGATTGAGGCGGATACGCTGGGATCGTTTAAGACTTATCTAGATAACCACATGAACAGACTGGGAATAGAGGGATACAAAAGAATGGTCTAGTGGGCACATGAGCGGCACAGACTTGGAGGGTCGAAGGGCCTGTTCCTGTGCTGTATTGTTCTTTGTTCTTGTATTCAGCCAAGCATTCATAATGGGCTCAGCCTTCAAAACAACGCATTACAGCTCTAATCAATGGAGCCTATTAAAACTGAACTACTGGATGGTTTTGCTTTTTCTAAGCCATTCTAGACAGCTTGTCATTCAAAACAGTCTAGGAGTAGGTAGCTTTTCTTTTCTATGCAAAAGCTACAGACCAGTTTATTTTACCAAACTTAAAACACTGTAGACATCTAAATCTCTTATCATCATGATACTAGTTCCCAAGCACTGTTTTCTTCACTTTTCAGTGAATAATAGCAATTTTCCCAATGGAAAAAGTACTCTAATGCATCTCAAAACTTACAGAATGTTAATCAATATCCTGGTCAACTTAGCTTTGCAGGACACAGGCCTGTGATGAAACATTGTAGTAAATATGCATCTAATTTTTAATACAGGATCTAATAATGACACTTACCTGTCAGAATGTTCCCAACTCCACAGCCGGCTAACACCCAGAGGTTCACAAATTCTCAAACAAGATGGGTTTTCAAAAGCCTTCCAAACCGGATATAAATTCTGGGGGAAACGGGGAAATACAAACTCCTCCTTGACCTGTCAGTCGTCACCCCACCATCACAGGACATTATGCAGGGTTACAACCCATGCTAAACCCAAACCTCTTCCCACCTGAGGGAGGTTTGTTTGGCCAACTTTTCCAATGGGAAGTTTAAAGTTGCAGACTAATTTTCCTTTGGTCAAACCCACACCCAGTCCCACACTTTCCACAAAATAGGAATCCAGGCCTTCACCCAGGCTGTGCTCGTGTGACCTTGGGAACAGAACAGAACAGCCCAACTGGCTTCGCCCACACCCAGACTCAATGATTAATGAAGCTGGAAGAACACGTTCTCCGAGAGCACTGAACACGCGTTCAAACCACCTGACTGATTATGAAGTTCGAGCTGCTTTTGTAATTGATTCATTAATGGGATGTGGGCATCGCTGGAGAGGCCAGTGCTTATTATCCATCCCTAATTGCGCTTGTGAGGGTGGCGATAGGTTGCCTTAGCAACCCACTAGGCCACTTCACCAGGCAGCTTCGAGCAGACCACAAAATTCTCTGTGGATCTGGAGTTGGGTAAGGATGATCAAATTCCCAACCTGACATTCTCCAATGAATCAGATCAGTTTGGGTGGCACGGTGGCGCAGTGGTTAGCACTGCTGCCTCCCAGCTCCAGGGACCCGGGTTCGATTCCCGGTTTGGGTCACTGTCTGTGTGGAGTTTGTACATTCTCCCCGTGTCTGCGTGGGTTTCCTCCCATGGTCTGAAAGACGTGCTGGTTAGGGTGCATTGGCCGTGCTAAATTCTCCCTCAGTGTTACCCGAACAGGCACCGGAGTGTGGCGACTCGGGGATTTTCATAGAATCATAGAAACCCTACAGTGGAGAAGGAGGCCATTCTGCCCATCGAGCCTGTACCGACAACAATCCCACCTAGGCCCTGTCCCTGTAACCCCACATATTTACCCTGCTAATCCCTCTAACACACGCATCCCGGGATAATAAGGGACAATTTTAGCATGGCCAATGCACCTAACTTCACATCTTTGGACTGTGGGAGGAAACTGGAGCACCCGGAGGAAACCCACGCAGATACGGGGAGAATGTGCAGACTCCTCACAGACAGTGACCCAAGCGGGAATCGAACGCAGATCCGTGGCGTTGTGAGGCAGCCGTACTAACCGCTGTGCCACCGTGCCGAAACTGAACACTTTTTTTATTTTCGCAGTAGCTTCATTGCAGTGTTAATGTAAGCCTACTTGTGACACGAATAAATAAACTTAAAAAAACTTTTAAAACATTGAGGGGGAAGGACGTCTCTGAAATTGGGGAGGGGGGAGACTCAGTTTTTTCTTCTCCCCCTTGGTCTCAATATCCCCTTTTCTCTGGCCTCTCTTTTCCCCTTTGACCCCCCATCCTCACTTTTCCCCTCTTTGCCCCCTCTTTAGATCATAAGACCATGAGACATAAGAGCGGAATTAGGCCACTCGGCCCATCGAGTCCGCTCCGCCATTCAATCATGGCTGATATTTTTCTCATCCCCATTTTCCTGCCTTTTCCCCATAACCCCTGATCTTTGCCCCCTTTTTGCCCCCTCTTTGCTCCCTCTTTCCCCCTCTTTGCCCCCTGATCTTTGCCCCTCTTTTTGCCCCCTCTTTTCCCCCTCTTTGCCCCCTGATCTTTGCCCCTCTTTTTGCCCCTCTTTTCCCCCTCTTTGCCCCCTCCTGCTCCCTGGGACTTTGTTGCAGCTCAGCAAGACCGTGAGCAAAAAGGCTCCACTTCCGGGTCACCGACCTCTTTAAGGTCGACAGGGTGGACAAGTGTCATGTGATCACATTTCCAGGAATGCTTCCAGTGGGGGTTGGCCAGAGGGAATGAGGCCTGGAGCTGACTTTGTCCATATGTGAGAATTCCTGGTACCATTGCCGTGCTCACTGGCAGCATTCACTGAGGTGCCCCAATGCCGCCTGGGTGAATGAAGCTGTGATGGTGCCATCGCACCCAGGGGTGAACCATGTTCAAGATGGCGGCTGCACATCAGGCAGTGAATACAGACGTCCGTTGCACCAATCAGATAAAACATTCCGGATAGTTCATTCCCAGGTTTTCCTGTTCCTTCCCTTTCCGGGGATGGGATTGTGAAGGCAGAGGTATCCTCGCCATCAGGGTTGGAGCTGGATGCTCTCTCTAGTGAACACTATCCTGGGCTGTCCTTTCCCACTCTGCCTGTCCCATGTGGATCAGCCCCCAATTCGCAGCGCAGGCCTGGGGATGGAAGTGAGGGGTATTCAGCCCTCCTCACCCCCTTTCCAATCCCCCTCTCCCTCCCCCAGCTGAGGGGTCTGACAGGTGATGAGAGGTTAGCGGGGTTGGGGGGGGTGAGGTGAATCGACAGCAGAGTGTTGGCAGTGTTTGTATCTCTATGCGGGTGTGAGTGTGAGCACAGGATAAGGAGCAGATAAAGGTGTTCAGAGTGTGTGAGACCTCCCAGCCTGCAGCTCCCAGACTGAACGGTCTGTTCAGGGTTTGGGTGCCCTCTCGGGGGGGACAGAAAGATAGTGTGGCTGGAACAACTCCCTGTGTCTCCCCCCACCGCCTCCCCCCCCCCCCCCCCCCCCCCCCCCCCGCACCCCCCAACCTCGTGCAACGCTCCGTCCTGGAGGCAGGGTCCTGTGCCACCCCGGGGTGGAGAGTGTGTCGTGTGGGAATGTGGGGGTTGGGGTCTGGGCATGTGGGGGGGGGGGGGGGGGGCTGTGGGGGTGGGGAGTGTGGGGGTGCGGAGTGTGGGGGTGGGGAGTGTGGGGGTGGGGAGTGTGGGGGAGGGGAGTGTGGGGGTGGGGCTGTGGGGTTGGGGAGTGTGGGTGTGGGGAGTGTGGGGGTGGGGAGTGTGCGGGTGGGGAGTGTGGGGGTGGGGAGGGTGGGGGAGGGGAGTGTGGGGGTGGGGCGTGTGGGGGGGTGGGGGTGGGGTGTGGGGGTGGGGAGTGGGGATGGGGTGTGGGGGTGGGGAGTGTGGGGGTGGGGAGTGTGGGGGTGGGGTGTGGGGGTGGGTTGTGGGGGGGTTGCTGTGGGGGTGGGGAGTGTGGGGGTGGGGAGTGTGGGGGTGGGGAGTGTGCGGGTGGGGAGTGTGGGGGTGGGGAGGGTGGGGGAGGGGAGTGTGGGGGTAGGGTGTGGGGGTGGTGTGTGGGGGTGGGGAGTGTGGGGGTGGGGTGTGGGGGTGGGGTGTGGGGGTGGGGAGTGTGGGGGTGGGGTGGGGTGTGGGGGGGGTGCTGTGGGGGTGGGGAGTGTGGGGATGGGGTGTGGGGGTGGGGTGTGGGGGTGGGGAGTGTGGGGGTGGGGGGAGTGTGGGGGTGGGGAGTGTGGGGGTGGGGAGTGTGGGGGTGGGGAGTAAGGGGGTGGGGAGTGTGGGGGTGGGGGTTTGGGCATGTGGGGGGGGCTGTGGGGTTGGGGAGTGTGGGTGTGGGGAGTGTGGGGGTGGGGAGTGTGCGGGTGGGGAGTGTGGGGGTGGGGAGGGTGGGGGAGGGGAGTGTGGGGGTGGGGCGTGTGGGGCGGTGGGGGTGGGGTGTGGGGGTGGGGAGTGGGGGTGGGGTGTGGGGGTGGGGAGTGTGGGGGTGGGGTGTGGGGGTGGGGTGTGGGGGTGGGTTGTGGGGGGGTTGCTGTGGGGGTGGGGAGTGTGGGGGTGGGGTGTGGGGGTGGGGTGTGGGGGTGGGGAGTGTGGAGGTGGGGAGTGTGGGGGTGGGGAGTGTGGGGGTGGGGTGTGGTGGTGGGGTGTGGGGGTGGGGAGTGTGGGGGTGGGGAGTGGGGGTGGGGTGTGGGGGGGTGCTGTGGGGGTGCGGAGTGTGGGGGTGGGGAGTGTGGGGGTAGGGTGTGGGGGTGGTGTGTGGGGGTGGGGAGTGTGGGGGTGGGGTGTGGGGGTGGGGTGTGGGGGTGGGAAGTGTGGGGGTGGGGTGGGGTGTGGGGGGGGTGCTGTGGGGGTGGGGAGTGTGGGGATGGGGTGTGGGGGTGGGGGTGGGGGTGGGGAGTGTGGGGGTGGGGAGTGTGGGTGTGGGGTGTGGGGGTGGGGTGTGGGGGGGCTGCTGTGGGGGTGGGGAGTGTAGGGGTGGGGTGTGGGGGTGGGGTGTGGGGTTTGGGAGTGTGGGGGTGAGTATGGGGGTGGGGTGTGGGGGTGGGGAGTGTGGAGGTGGGGAGTGTGGGGGTGGGGAGTGTGGGGGTGGGGTGTGGGGGTGGGGTGTGGGGGTGGGGAGTGTGGGGGTGGGGAGTGGGGGTGGGGTGTGGGGGGGGTGCTGTGGGGGTGGGGAGTGTGGGGGTGGGGTGTGGGGGTGGTGTGTGGGGGTGGGGAGTGTGGGGGTGGGGTGTGGGGGTGGGGTGTGGGGGTGGGGAGTGTGGGCGTGGGGTGGGGTGTGGGGGGGGTGCTGTGGGGGTGGGGAGTGTGGGGGTGGGGTGTGGGGGTGGGGTGTGGGGGTGGGGAGTGTGGGGGTGGGGAGTGTGGGGGTGGGGTGTGGGGGTGGGGTGTGGGGGGGCTGCTGTGGGGGTTGGGAGTGTAGGGGTGGGGTGTGGGGGTGGGGTGTGGGGGTGGGGAGTGTGGGGGTGGGGAGTGTGGGGGTGGGGTGTGGGGGTGGGGACTGTGGGGGCGGGGAGTGTGGGGGTGGGGTGTGGGGGTGGGGAGTGTGGGGGTGGGGTGTGGGGGTGGGGAGTGTGGGGGTGGGGTGTGGGGGTGGGGAGGGGTGGGGGTGGGGTGAGGGGGTGGGGTGTGGGGGTGGGGAGTGTGGGGGTGGGGAGTGTGGGGGTGGGGTGTGGGGGTGGGGTGTGGGGGTGGGGGTGTGGGGGTGGGGAGTAAGGAGGTGAGGAGTGTGGGGGTGGGCGGAGTGTGGGGGTGGGGTGTGGGAGTGGGGAGTGTGGGGGTGGGGAGTGTGGGGGTGGGGTGTGGGGGTGGGGACTGTGGGGGTGGGGAGTGTGGGGGTGGGGTGTGGGGGTGGGGGAGTAAGGGGGTGGGGAGTGTGGGGTTGGGCGGAGTGTGGGGGGTGGGT
>NW_027592288.1:0-10000 GCF_964213995.1 Mustelus asterias
AGGGAGGGAGTTGCAGGATTTGGATCCGAGAAACAGTGAAGGAACAGCCGATATATTTCCAAGACAGGAATTGATTTGATTTATTATTGTCTCGTGTATCGGGATACAGTGAAAAGTATTGTTTCTTGCGCGCTATACAGACAAAGCATACCGTTCATAGAGAAGGAAAGGAGAGGGTGCAGAATGTAGTGTTACAGTCACAGCTCGGGTGTAGAGAAAGATCAACTTAATGCGAGGTAGGTCCATTCAAAAGTCTGACAGCAGCAGGGAAGAAGCTGTTCTTGAGTCGGTCGGTACGTGACCTCAGACTTTTGTATCTTTTCCCCGACGGAAGAAGGTGGAAGAGAGAATGTCCGGGGTGCGTGGGGGGGGGTCCTTGATTATGCCGGCTGCTTTTCCCGAGGCAGCGGGAAGTGTAGACGGAGTCGATGGATGGGAGGCTGGTTTGCGTGATGGGACTGGGCTACATTCACAACCCTTTGATTCCAGTCTGTAACTCACTCCCGGGTATCTGTTATTCTATATATAAACCACCCCGAACCCCTCGATTAGATTCCAATCTGTAACTCAGTCCCGGGTATCTGTTATTCTATATATAAACCACCCCGAACTCCTCGATTAGATTCCAGTCTGTAACTCACTCCCGGGTATCTGTTATTCTATATATAAACCACCCCGAACCCCTCGATTAGATTCCAATCTGTAACTCAGTCCCGGGTATCTGTTATTCTATATATAAACCACCCCGAACCCCTCGATTAGATTCCAGTCTGTAACTCACTCCCGGGTATCTGTTATTCTATATAAAAACCACCCCGAACCCCTCGATTAGATTCCAGTCTGTAACTCACTCCCGGGTATCTGTTATTCTATATATAAACCACCCCGAACCCCTCGATTAGATTCCCTTCTGTAACTCACTCCCAGGTATCTGTTATTCTATATATAAACCACCCCGAACCCCTCGATTAGATTCCAGTCTGTAACTCACTCCCGGGTATCTGTTATTCTATATATAAACGACCCCGACCCCTCGATTAGATTCCTGTCTGCAACTCATTCCCGGGTATCTGTTATTCCATATATAAACCACCCTGAGCCCCTCGATTAGATCCCAGTCTGTAACTCACTCCCGGGTATCTGTTATTCTATATATAAACCACCCTGAACCCCTCGATTAGATTCCAGTCTGTAACTCACTCCAGGGTATCTGTTATTCTATATATAAACCACCCCGACCCCTCGATTAGATTCCTGTCTGTAACTCACTCCCGGGTATCTGTTATTCTATATATAAACCACCCCGACCCCTCGATTAGATTCCTGTCTGTAACTCACCCCCAGGTATCAGTTATTCTATATATAAACCACCCCGAACCCCTCGATTAGATTCCAGTCTGTAACTCACTCCCGGGTATTTGTTATTCTATATATAAACCACCCCGAACCCCTCGATTAGATTCCAGTCTGTAACTCACTCCCGGGTATCTGTTATTCTATATATAAACCACACCGAACCCCTCGATTAGATTCCAGTCTGTAACTCACTCCCAGGTATCTGTTATTCTATATATAAACCACCCCGACCCCTCGATTCGATTCCTGTCTGTAACTCACTCCCGGGTATCTGTTATTCTATATATAAACCACCCCGAACCCCTCGATTAGATTCCAGTCTGTAACTCACTCCCGGGAATCTGTTATTCTATATATAAACCACCCCGAACCCCTCGATTAGATTCCAGTCTGCAGCTCACTCCCGGGTATCTGTTATTCTATATATAAACCACCCCGAACCCCTCGATTAGATTCCAGTCTGTAACTCACTCCCGGGTATCTGTTATTCTATATATAAACCACCCTGAACCCCTCGATTAGATTCCAGTCTGTAACTCACTCCCGGGTATCTGTTATTCTATATATAAACCACCCCGAATCCCTCGATTAGATTCCAGTCTGTAACTCACTCCCGGGTATCTGTTATTCTCTATATAAACCACCCCAAACCCCTCGATTAGATTCCAGTCTGTAACTCACTCCCGGGCATCTGTTATTCTATATATAAACCACCCCGAACCCCTCGATTAGATTCCAGTCTGTAACTCACTCCCGGGTATCTGTTATTCTATATATAAACCACCCCGAACCCCTCGATTAGATTCCATTCTGTAACTCACTCCCGGGTATCTGTTATTCTATATATAAACCACCCCGAACCCCTCGATTAGATTCCAGTCTGTAACTCACTCCCGGGTATTTGTTATTCTATATATAAACCACCCCGAACCCCTCGATTAGATTCCAGTCTGTAACTCACTCCCGGGTATCTGTTATTCTATATATAAACCACACCGAACCCCTCGATTAGATTCCAGTCTGTAACTCACTCCCAGGTATCTGTTATTCTATATATAAACCACCCCGACCCCTCGATTCGATTCCTGTCTGTAACTCACTCCCGGGTATCTGTTATTCTATATATAAACCACCCCGAACCCCTCGATTAGATTCCAGTCTGTAACTCACTCCCGGGAATCTGTTATTCTATATATAAACCACCCCGAACCCCTCGATTAGATTCCAGTCTGCAGCTCACTCCCGGGTATCTGTTATTCTATATATAAACCACCCCGAACCCCTCGATTAGATTCCAGTCTGTAACTCACTCCCGGGTATCTGTTATTCTATATATAAACCATCCTGAACCCCTCGTTTAGATTCCAGTCTGTAACTCACTCCCGGGTATCTGTTATTCTATATATAAACCACCCCGAATCCCTCGATTAGATTCCAGTCTGTAACTCACTCCCGGGTATCTGTTATTCTCTATATAAACCACCCCAAACCCCTCGATTAGATTCCAGTCTGTAACTCACTCCCGGGCATCTGTTATTCTATATATAAACCACCCCGAACCCCTCGATTAGATTCCAGTCTGTAACTCACTCCCGGGTATCTGTTATTCTATATATAAACCACCCCGAACCCCTCGATTAGATTCCATTCTGTAACTCACTCCCGGGTATCTGTTATTCTATATATAAACCACCCCGAACCCCTCGATTAGATTCCAGTCTGTAACTCACTCCCGGGTATCTGTTATTCTATATATAAACCACCCCAAACCCCTCGATTAGATTCCAGTCTGTAACTCACTCCCGGGTATCTGTTATTCTATATATAAACCCCCTAAATGCTCGGGACAATTTAACCTGGCCAATCCCCCTAACCCGCACATCTTTGGACTGTGGGAGGAAACCGGAACACCCGGAGGAAACCCACGCAGACACGGGGAGAACGTGCAGACTCCACACAGACAGTGACCCGAGGCTGGAATTGAACCCGGGTCCCTGGCACTGTGAGGCCGCAGTGCTAACCACTGTGTCACTGTGCCGTCCCTCTCGCAACAGTAAGGAGCGAGATTGAAGAGAGTTGGCAATTTAATTGTTTTCTTTTGCATTTTTTCATAGCTTGATCCCAAAACCCTGCACTCCAAGGAATGGAAAGAGTCTACAATCGCAATGAATGGCGTGAGTCATTGTCCAATGTGCTTTAATTTGCTGGGTGTGTGGTTCAGTGACGTTTGTGAGGCTTCAATTTGGCTAATTCTGGATGTAGGCCGCAAACAAAATGGCCGCCGCAGATAATTCCTCAGGGGAGCACCGTATTCTCACATTGCTGTCTGGCCTGGAGGAGGTTACAGAGATAGGGAGGGGGTGTAGGGGCTGGAGGAGGTTACAGAGATAGGGAGGGGTGTAGGGGCTGGAGGAGGTTCCAGAGATAGGGAGGGGGTGTAGGGGGCTGGAGGAGGTTACAGAGATAGGGAGGGGTTCGGGGGCTGGAGGAGGTTACAGAGATAGGGAGGGGTGTAGGGGGCTGGAGGGGGTTACAGAGATAGGGAGGGGTTCGGGGGCTGGAGGAGGTTACAGAGATAGGGAGGGGTGTAGGGGCTGGAGGAGGTTACAGCGATAGGGAGGGGTTCGGGGGCTGGAGGAGGTTACAGAGATAGGGAGGGGTGTAGGGGCTGGAGGAGGTTACAGAGATAGGGAGGGGTGGAGGGAGCTGGAGGAGGTTACAGAGATAGGGAGGGGTGTAGGGGCTGGAGGTGGTTACAGAGATAGGGAGGGGTGTAGGGGCTGGAGGAGGTTACAGAGATAGGGAGGGGTGTAGGAGTGGAGGAGGTTACAGAGATAGGGAGGGGGTGTAAGGGCTGGAGGAGGTTACAGCGATAGGGAGGGGTTAGGGGGCTGGAGGAGGTTACAGAGATAGGGAGGGGGTGTAGGGGGCTGGAGGTGGTTACAGAGATAGGGAGGGGTGTAGGGGGCTGGAGGAGGTTACAGAGATAGGGAGGGGGTGTCGTGAGCTGGAGGAGGTTACAGAGATAGGGAGGGGTGTAGGGGGCTGGAGGAGGTTACAGAGATAGGGAGGGGGTGTCGGGAGCTGGAGGAGGTTACAGAGATAGGGAGGGGTGTAGGGGGCTGGAGGAGGTTACAGAGATAGGGAGGGGGTGTAGGGGCTGGAGGAGGTTACAGAGATAGGGAGGGGTGTAGGGGGCTGGAGGAGGTTACAGAGATAGGGAGGGTGTGTAGGGGCTGGAGGAGGTTACAGAGATAGGGAGGGGGTGTAGGGGCTGGAGGAGGTTACAGAGATAGGGAGGGGGTGTAGGGGCTGGAGGAGGTTACAGAGATAGGGAGGGGGTGAAGGGGCTGGAGGAGGTTACAGAGATAGGGAGGGGGTGTAGGGGCTGGAGGAGGTTACAGAGATAGGGAGGGGGTGTAGGGGCTGGAGGAGGTTACAGAGATAGGGAGGGGGTGTAGGAGTGGAGGAGGTTACAGAGATAGGGAGGGGGTGTAAGGGCTGGAGGAGGTTACAGCGATAGGGAGGGGTTAGGGGGCTGGAGGAGGTTACAGAGATAGGGAGGGGGTGTAGGGGGCTGGAGGTGGTTACAGAGATAGGGAGGGGTGTAGGGGGCTGGAGGAGCTTACAGAGATAGGGAGGGGGTGTCGTGAGCTGGAGGAGGTTACAGAGATAGGGAGGGGTGTAGGGGGCTGGAGGAGGTTACAGAGATAGGGAGGGGGTGTAGGGGCTGGAGGAGGTTACAGAGATAGGGAGGGGGTGTCGGGAGCTGGAGGAGGTTACAGAGATAGGGAGGGGTGTAGGGGGCTGGAGGAGGTTACAGAGATAGGGAGGGGGTGTAGGGGCTGGAGGAGGTTACAGAGATAGGGAGGGGGTGTAGGGGGCTGGAGGAGGTTACAGAGATAGGGAGGGGGTGTTGGGGGCTGGAGGAGGTTACAGAGATAGGGAGGGGGTGAAGGGGCTGGAGGAGGTTACAGAGATAGGGAGGGGGTGTAGGGGCTGGAGGAGGTTACAGAGATAGGGAGGGGGTGTAGGGGCTGGAGGAGGTTACAGAGATAGGGAGGGGGTGTAGGGGCTGGAGGAGGTTACAGAGATAGGGAGGGGTGTAGGGGGCTGGAGGAGGTTACAGAGATAGGGAGGGGGTGTAGGGGGCTGGAGGAGGTTACAGAGATAGGGAGGGGTGTAGGGGCTGGAGGAGGTTACAGAGATAGGGAGGGGGTGTAGGGGCTGGAGGAGGTTACAGAGATAGGGAGGGGTGTAGGGGCTGGAGGAGGTTACAGAGATAGGGAGGGGGTGTAGGGGGCTGGAGGAGGTTACAGAGATAGGGAGGGGGTGTAGGGGCTGGAGGAGGTTACAGAGATAGGGAGGGGGTGTAGGGGGCTGGAGGAGGTTACAGAGATAGGGAGGGGGTGTAGGGGGCTGGAGGAGGTTACAGAGATAGGGAGGGGGTGTAGGGGGCTGGAGGAGGTTACAGAGATAGGGAGGGGGTGTAGGGGGCTGGAGGAGGTTACAGAGATAGGGAGGGGGTGTAGGGGGCTGGAGGGGGTTACAGAGATAGGGAGGGGGTGTCGGGGGCTGGAGGAGGTTACAGAGATAGGGAGGGGGTGTAGGGGG
This sequence comes from Mustelus asterias, assembly GCF_964213995.1. Lineage (NCBI taxonomy): Eukaryota > Metazoa > Chordata > Chondrichthyes > Carcharhiniformes > Triakidae > Mustelus > Mustelus asterias. Next base: position 5,971 of record NW_027592288.1, read on the forward strand.
CTGGAGGGGGTTCCAGAGATAGGGAGGGGGTGTAGGGGGCTGGAGGAGGTTACAGAGATAGGGAGGGGTGTAGGGACTGGAGGAGGTTACAGAGACAGGGAGGGGTGTAGGGGCTGGAGGAGGTTACAGAGATAGGGAAGGGTGTAGGGGCTGGAGGAGGTTACAGAGATAGGGAGGGGTGTAGGGGGCTGGAGGAGGTTACAGAGATAGGGAGGGGGTGTAGGAGCTGGAGGAGGTTACAGAGATAGGGAGGGGTGTAGGGGGCTGGAGGAGGTTACAGAGATAGGGAGGGGTGTAGGGGCTGGAGGAGTTTACAGAGATAGGGAGGGGTGTAGGGGGCTGGAGGAGGTTACAGAGATAGGGAGGGGTGTAGGGGGCTGGAGGAGGTTACAGAGATAGGGAGGGGTGTAGGGGCTGGAGGAGGTTACAGAGATAGGGAGGGGGTGTAGGGGGCTGTAGGAGGTTACAGAGATAGGGAGGGGGTGTAGGGGGCTGTAGGAGGTTACAGAGATAGGGAGGGGGTGTAGGGGGCTGTAGGAGGTTACAGAGATAGGGAGGGGTGTAGGGGCTGGAGGAGGTTACAGAGATAGGGAGGGGTGTAGGGGGCTGTAGGAGGTTACAGAGATAGGGAGGGGGTGTAGGGGCTGGAGGAGGTTACAGAGATAGGGAGGGGGTGTAGGGGGCTGGAGGAGGTTACAGAGATAGGGAGGGGATGTAGGGGCTGGAGGATGGTGCGGAGATAGGGAGGGGATGTAGGGGCTGGAGGAGGTTACAGAGATAGGGAGGGGTGTAGGGGCTGGAGGAGGTTACAGAGATAGGGAGGGGTGTAGGGGCTGGAGGAGGTTACAGAGATAGGGAGGGGGTGTAGGGGGGAGGAGGTTACAGAGATAGGGAGGGGTGTCGGGGCTGGAGGGGGTTACAGAGATAGGGAGGGGTGTAGGGGCTGGGGTAGGTTACAAAGATAGGGAGGGGGTGTAGGGGGGAGGAGGTTACAGAGATAGGGAGGGGGTGTAGGGGGGAGGAGGTTACAGAGATAGGGAGGGGTGTCGGGGCTGGAGGGGGTTACAGAGATAGGGAGGGGTGTAGGGGCTGGGGGAGGTTACAAAGATAGGGAGGGGGTGTAGGGGGGAGGAGGTTACAGAGATAGGGAGGGGGTGTAGGGGGGAGGAGGTTACAGAGATAGGGAGGGGGTGTAGGGGGCTGGAGGAGGTTACAGAGATAGGGAGGGGGTGTAGGGGGCTGGAGGAGGTTACAGAGATAGGGAGGGGTGTAGGGGGCTGGAGGAGGTTACAGAGATAGGGAGGGATGTAGGGGGCTGGAGGAGGTTACAGAGATAGGGAGGGGGTGTAGGGGCTGGAGGAGGTTACAGAGATAGGGAGGGGGTGTAGGGGCTGGAGGAGGTTACAGAGATAGGGAGGGGTGTAGGGGCTGGAGGAGGTTACAGAGATAGGGAGGGGTGTAGGGGCTGGAGAAGGTTACACAGATAGGGAGGGATGTAGGGGGCTGGAGGAGTTTACGGAGATAGGGAGGGGTGTAGGGGCTGGAGGAGGTTACAGAGATAGGGAGGGATGTAGGGGGCTGGAGGAGGGTGCAGAGATAGGGAGGGGGTGTAGGGGCTGGAGGGGGTTACAGAGATATGGAGGGGGTGTAGGGGGCTGGAGGAGGGTGTGGAGATAGGGAGGGGTGTAGGGGCTGGAGGAGTTTACGGAGATAGGGAGGGTGTGTAGGGGCTGGAGGAGGTTACAGAGATAGGGAGGGGTGTAGGGGGATGGAGGAGGTTACAGAGATAGGGAGGGGGTGTAGGGGCTGGAGGAGGTTACAGAGATAGGGAGGGGTGTAGGGGGATGGAGGAGGTTACAGAGATAGGGAGGGGGTGTAGGGGCTGGAGGAGGGTACAGAGATAGGGAGGGTGTGTAGGGGCTGGAGGGGGTTACAGAGATAGGGAGGGGGTGTAGGGGCTGGAGGAGTTTACGGAGATAGGGAGGGTGTGTAGGGGCTGGAGGAGGTTACAGAGATAGGGAGGGGGTGTAGGGGGCTGTAGGAGGTTACAGAGATAGGGAGGGGGTGTAGGGGGCTGTAGGAGGTTACAGAGATAGGGAGGGGGTGTAGGGGGCTGTAGGAGGTTACAGAGATAGGGAGGGGTGTAGGGGCTGGAGGAGGTTACAGAGATAGGGAGGGGTGTAGGGGGCTGTAGGAGGTTACAGAGATAGGGAGGGGGTGTAGGGGCTGGAGGAGGTTACAGAGATAGGGAGGGGGTGTAGGGGGCTGGAGGAGGTTACAGAGATAGGGAGGGGATGTAGGGGCTGGAGGATGGTGCGGAGATAGGGAGGGGATGTAGGGGCTGGAGGAGGTTACAGAGATAGGGAGGGGTGTAGGGGCTGGAGGAGGTTACAGAGATAGGGAGGGGTGTAGGGGCTGGAGGAGGTTACAGAGATAGGGAGGGGGTGTAGGGGGGAGGAGGTTACAGAGATAGGGAGGGGTGTCGGGGCTGGAGGGGGTTACAGAGATAGGGAGGGGTGTAGGGGCTGGGGTAGGTTACAAAGATAGGGAGGGGGTGTAGGGGGGAGGAGGTTACAGAGATAGGGAGGGGGTGTAGGGGGGAGGAGGTTACAGAGATAGGGAGGGGTGTCGGGGCTGGAGGGGGTTACAGAGATAGGGAGGGGTGTAGGGGCTGGGGGAGGTTACAAAGATAGGGAGGGGGTGTAGGGGGGAGGAGGTTACAGAGATAGGGAGGGGGTGTAGGGGGGAGGAGGTTACAGAGATAGGGAGGGGGTGTAGGGGGCTGGAGGAGGTTACAGAGATAGGGAGGGGGTGTAGGGGGCTGGAGGAGGTTACAGAGATAGGGAGGGGTGTAGGGGGCTGGAGGAGGTTACAGAGATAGGGAGGGATGTAGGGGGCTGGAGGAGGTTACAGAGATAGGGAGGGGGTGTAGGGGCTGGAGGAGGTTACAGAGATAGGGAGGGGGTGTAGGGGCTGGAGGAGGTTACAGAGATAGGGAGGGGTGTAGGGGCTGGAGGAGGTTACAGAGATAGGGAGGGGTGTAGGGGCTGGAGAAGGTTACACAGATAGGGAGGGATGTAGGGGGCTGGAGGAGTTTACGGAGATAGGGAGGGGTGTAGGGGCTGGAGGAGGTTACAGAGATAGGGAGGGATGTAGGGGGCTGGAGGAGGGTGCAGAGATAGGGAGGGGGTGTAGGGGCTGGAGGGGGTTACAGAGATATGGAGGGGGTGTAGGGGGCTGGAGGAGGGTGTGGAGATAGGGAGGGGTGTAGGGGCTGGAGGAGTTTACGGAGATAGGGAGGGTGTGTAGGGGCTGGAGGAGGTTACAGAGATAGGGAGGGGTGTAGGGGGATGGAGGAGGTTACAGAGATAGGGAGGGGGTGTAGGGGCTGGAGGAGGGTACAGAGATAGGGAGGGTGTGTAGGGGCTGGAGGGGGTTACAGAGATAGGGAGGGGGTGTAGGGGCTGGAGGAGTTTACGGAGATAGGGAGGGTGTGTAGGGGCTGGAGGAGGTTACAGAGATAGGGAGGGGGTAGGGGCTGGAGGGGGTTACAGAGATAGGGAGGGGTGTAGGGGCTGGAGGAGGGTGTGGAGATAGGGAGGGGTGTAGGGGCTGGAGGAGGTTACAGATATAGGGAGGGGGTGTAGGGGCTGGAGGAGGTTACAGAGATAGGGAGGGGGTGTAGGGGCTGGAGGACGTTACAGAGATAGGGAGGGGTGTAGGGGCTGGAGGAGGTTACAGAGATAGGGAGAGGTGTAGGGGCTGGAGGACGTTACAGAGATAGGGAGGGGTGTAGGGGCTGGAGGAGGGGGCGGCGATAGGGAGGGGTGTAGGGACTGGAGGAGGTTACAGAGATAGGGAGGGGGTGTAGGGGCTGGAGGAGGGTGCGGCGATAGGGAGGGGTGTAGGGACTGGAGGAGGGTGTGGAAATAGGGTGGGGGTGTAGGGGCTGGAGGAGGGTGCGGCGATAGGGAGGGGTGTAGGGACTGGAGGAGGGTGTGGAAATAGGGTGGGGGTGTAGGGGCTGGAG
>NW_027592288.1:17500-58397 GCF_964213995.1 Mustelus asterias
CTTTGGGGTGTTTCGGGGTTCGTTCTCGGAGCGGGGACGGAGTGGATGCACCGCAGCTTTGTAACAATTGGAAGGAATTGTCCGCGCGGGTTGTCTGTGACGCCCCCCCCACCATTTCACATACCGTCGCGGCCGATTTTGGGCTTGCCGGCGATGCCTTCTGCAGTCGAATGGCTGAGGCGTCCGCAGCGAGGGTGGGGCACGTGCGATTAGCCACAGGATTGGATGAGGAAACTCTTCCGTTCCAGGGAGAGACGGGCCACTGGACGTCCGTTTAGTGAGATTGTTCTCAAAGTTATCCGGCAGGGAATATTGGCGTCACTTGGTGCACAGCAAGATCCCACAAGGATGAGAGCACTGCCTGTAGTCGGCCTGATAGAAGCCACAGGTCTGTCGGTGCGGCGCTCCCTCAGCACTGACCCTCCCACAGTGCGGCGCTCCCTCAGCACTGACCCTCCCACAGTGCGGCGCTCCCTCAGCACTGACCCTCCCACAGTGCGGCGCTCCCTCAGCACTGACCCTCCCACAGTGCGGCGCTCCCTCAGCACTGACCCTCCCACAGTGCGGCGCTCCCTCAGCACCGACCCTCCCACAGTGCGGCGCTCCCTCAGCACTGACCCTCCCACAGTGCGGCGCTCCCTCAGCACTGACCCTCCCACAGTGCGGCGCTCCCTCAGCACTGACCCTCCCACAGTGCGGCGCTCCCTCAGCACTGACCCTCCCACAGTGCGGCGCTCCCTCAGCACTGACCCTCCCACAGTGCGGCGCTCCCTCAGCACTGACCCTCCCACAGTGCGGCGCTCCCTCAGCACTGACCCTCCCACAGTGCGGCGCTCCCTCAGCACTGACCCTCCCACAGTGCGGCGCTCCCTCAGCACTGACCCTCCCACAGTGCGGCGCTCCCTCAGCACTGACCCTCCCACAGTGCGGCACTCCCTCAGCACTGACCCTCCCACAGTGCGGCGCTCCCTCAGCACTGACCCTCCCACAGTGCGGCGCTCCCTCAGCACTGACCCTCCCACAGTGCGGCGCTCCCTCTGCACTGACCCTCCCACAGTGCGGCGCTCCCTCAGCACTGACTCTCCCATAGTGCGGCGCTCCCTCTGCACTGACCCTCCCACAGTGCGGCGCTCCCTCAGCACCGACCCTCCCACAGTGCGGCGCTCCCTCAGCACCGACCCTCCCACAGTGCGGCGCTCCCTCAGCACCGACCCTCCCACAGTGCGGCTATCCCTCAGCACTGACCCTCCCACAGTGCGGCGCTCCCTCTGCACTGACCCTCCCACAGTGCGGCGCTCCCTCAGCACCGACCCTCCCACAGTGCGGCGCTCCCTCAGCACCGACCCTCCCACAGTGCGGCGCTCCCTCAGCACCGACCCTCCCACAGTGCGGCGCTCCCTCAGCACTGACCCTCCCACAGTGCGGCGCTCCCTCAGCACTGACCCTCCCACAGTGCGGCGCTCCCTCAGCACTGACCCTCCCACAGTGCGGCGCTCCCTCAGCACTGACCCTCCCACAGTGCGGCGCTCCCTCAGCACTGACCCTCCCACAGTGCGGCGCTCCCTCAGCACTGACCCTCCCACAGTGCGGCGCTCCCTCAGCACTGACCCTCCCACAGTGCGGCGCTCCCTCAGCACTGACCCTCCCACAGTGCGGCGCTCCCTCAGCACTGACCCTCCCACAGTGCGGCGCTCCCTCAGCACTGACCCTCCCACAGTGCGGCGCTCCCTCAGCACTGACCCTCCCACAGTGCGGGACTCCCTCAGCACTGACCCTCCCACAGTGCGGCGCTCCCTCAGCACTGACCCTCCCACAGTGCGGCGCTCCCTCAGCACTGACCCTCCCACAGTGCGGCGCTCCCTCAGCACTGACCCTCCCACAGTGCGGCGCTCCCTCAGCACTGACCCTCCCACAGTGCGGCGCTCCCTCAGCACTGACCCTCCCACAGTGCGGCACTCCCTCAGCACTGACCCTCCCACAGTGCGGCGCTCCCTCAGCACTGACCCTCCCACAGTGCGGCGCTCCCTCAGCACTGACCCTCCCACAGTGCGGCACTCCTTCAGCACTGACCCTCCCACAGTGCGGCGCTCCCTCAGCACTGACCCTCCCACAGTGCGGCGCTCCCTCAGCACCGACCCTCCCACAGTGCGGCGCTCCCTCAGCACTGACCCTCCCACAGTGCGGCGCTCCCTCAGCACCGACCCTCCCACAGTGCGGCGCTCCCTCAGCACTGACCCTCCCACAGTGCGGCGCTCCCTCAGCACTGACCCTCCCACAGTGCGGCGCTCCCTCAGCACTCACCCTCCCACAGTGCGGCGCTCCCTCAGCACTGACCCTCCCACAGTGCGGCGCTCCCTCAGCACTGACCCTCCCACAGTGCGGCGCTCCCTCAGCACTGACCCCCCCACAGTGCGGCACTCCCTCAGCACTGACCCCCCCACAGTGCGGCGCTCCCTCAGCACTGACCCTCCCACAGTGCGGCGCTCCCTCAGCACTGACCCTCCCACAGTGCGGCGCTCCCTCAGCACTGACCCTCCCGCAGTGCGGCGCTCCCTCAGCAATGAACCCAGAGGGTGGGTGTCTCGCTGGGATTTAGAGAGTTGACTTGTTCGATTGTGGTTGACACTGTGACCTCTGAAGGTCAGAGGAAGTGATGTGATGGTCGGAGGGTTGACCAGGGACTGACAGACCATTCTGAAACTTCCAATTATTTCTCTGCTATCGATACAGATACCAAGGATGCTTTGGTCCGCCTGAAGGATCTTGATATCAACGTTGTAGCTGGAACTTTGAAATTATACTTTCGAGAGCTCCCAGAACCGCTCCTGACAGATGAATTAATCCCCTCCTTTGTCACTGCGGCAGGTAAGGAACTTTTCCAACATTCCCACGCAAGCTTTTCCTGAATTCATTTCATTTCAATTTATTTTCGGACTGGAGGCAGGTTGCTAGCGGAGTGCCGCAGGGATCAGTGCTTGGTCCTCTGCTCTTTGTGATTTTTATTAATGACTTAGAGGAGGGGGCTGAAGGGTGGATCAGTAAATTTGCTGATGACACCAAGATTGGTGGAGTAGTGGATGAGGTGGAGGGCTGTTGTAGGCTGCAAAGAGACATAGATAGGATGCAAAGCTGGGCTGAAAAATGGCAAATGGAGTTTAACCCTGATAAATGTGAGGTGATTCATTTTGGTAGGACTAATTTAAATGTGGATTACAGGGTCAAAGGTAGGGTTCTGAAGACTGTGGAGGAACAGAGAGATCTTGGGGTCCATATCCACAGATCTCTAAAGGTTGCCACTCAAGTGGATAGAGCTGTGAAGAAGGCCTATAGTGTGTTAGCTTTTATTAACAGGGGGTTAGAGTTTAAGAGCCGTGGGGTTATGCTGCAACTGTACAGGACCTTGGTGAGACCACATTTGGAATATTGTGTGCAGTTCTGGTCACCTCACTATAAGAAGGATGTGGAAGCGCTGGAAAGAGTGCAGAGGAGATTTACCAGGATGCTGCCTGGTTTGGAGTGTCGGTCTTATGAGGAAAGGTTGAGGGAGCTAGGGCTGTTCTCTCTGGAGCGGAGGAGGCTGAGGGGAGACTTAATAGAGGTTTATAAAATGATGAAGGGGATAGATAGAGTGAACGTTCAAAGACTATTTCCTCGGGTGGATGGAGCTAATACAAGGGGGCATAACTATAGGGTTCGTGGTGGGAGATACAGGAAGGATATCAGAGGTAGGTTCTTTACGCAGAGAGTGGTTGGGGTGTGGAATGGACTGCCTGCAGTGATAGTGGAGTCAGACACTTTAGGAACATTTAAGCGGTTATTGGATAGGCACATGGAGCACACCAGGATGATAGGAAGTGGGATAGCTTGATCTTGGTTTCAGATAAAGCTCGGCACAACATCGTGGGCCGAAGGGCCTGTTCTGTGCTGTACTGTTCTATGTTCTATTCTCTGAAGGTTCAGTCGGCAGTTAGGAAGGCAAACGCAATGTTAGCCTTCATGTCGAGAGGGCTAGAATACAAGAGCAGGGATGGACTTCTGAGGCTGTATAAGGTTCTGGTCAGACCCCATTTGGAGTATTGCGAGCGGTTTTGGGCCCCCGTATCTAAGGAAGGATGTGCCGGCCTCGGAAAGGGTCCAGAGGAGGTTCACAAGAACGATCCCTGGAATGAAGAGCTTGTCGGATGAGGAACGGGTTGAGGACTCTGGGTCTGTACTGGTTGGGAGTTTCGAAGGACGAGGGGCGAAGGATCTGATTGAAACTTACAGGATACTGTGAGGCCTGGATAGAGCGGACGCGGAGAGGATGTTTCCACTTGTAGGAAAAACTAGAACCAGAGGGAACGCAACCTCAGGCTGAAGGGACGATCCTTTAAAACAGAGATGAGGAGGAATTTCTTCAGTGGTGAATGTGTGGAACTCTTTGCCACAGAGGAGGTCGGGTCATTGAGTGTCTTTAAGACAGAGATAGGTTCTTGATCAATAAGGGGATCGGGGGTTATGGGGAAAAGGCAGGAGAATGGGGATGAGAAAAATATCAGCCATGATTGAATGGGGGAGCAGACTCGATGGGCCGAGTGGCCTCATTCTGTTCCTATGTCTTATGGTCTTCTATCCCTTGATCCCTTTAGCCCCAAGACCTGTAGGATCATCGAATCCCTACAGGCCTATTCGACCCAACGAGTCTTCACCGACAACAATCCCACCCTATCCCCATAACCCCATGCATTTTTTTAATTCATTGGTGGGACATGGGCGTTGCTGGTTGGGCCAACATTTATTGCCCTTCCTTCGTCGCTCTGGGAGAGCGATGGACACTCAGCCACAGCACCTGTCAGATGTGGAATCATCTGGAATCAAACGTAGGCCAGACCAGGGTAAGGACGGCAGATTTCCTTCCCTCAAGGGTTTTCCCGACAATCGCCAACGGGTCATCAGAAGATTCGTCATTCGAGATCTTTTTTATTGAATTCAAATTCCACCATCTGCCGTGGTGGGATTCGAACCCGGGGTTTCTGGATTAATAGTCTAACAATAATACCACAAGACTATCGCCCTAGCTCGCCCCCCTGACACTGAGGGGCAATTTAGCACGGCCAATCCACCTAACCCGCACATCTTTGGACACTAAGGGACAATTTAGCATGGCCAATCCACCTAACCTGCACATCTTTGGACACTAAGGGACAATTTAGCATGGCCAATCCACCTAACCTGCACATCTTTGGACACTAAGGGACAATTTAGCATGGCCAATCCACCTAACCTGCACACCTTTGGACACTAAGGGACAATTTAGCACGGCCAATCCACCCAACCTGCACACCTTTGGACACTAAGGGACAATTTAGCATGGCCAATCCACCCAACCTGCACATCTTTGGACACTAAGGGACAATTTAGCATGGCCAATCCACCTAACCTGCACATCTTTGGACACGAAGGGACAATTTAGCATGGCCAATCCCCCTCACCTGCACATCTTTGGACACTAAGGGACAATTTAGCATGGCCAATCCACCTAACCTGCACATCTTTGGACACTAAGGGACAATTTAGCATGGCCAATCCACCTAACCTGCACATCTTTGGACACTAAGGGACAATTTAGCATGGCCAATCCACCTAACCTGCACATCTTTGGACACGAAGGGACAATTTAGCATGGCCAATCCACCTAACCTGCACACCTTTGGACACTAAGGGACAATTTAGCACGGCCAATCCACCCAACCTGCACACCTTTGGACACTAAGGGACAATTTAGCATGGCCAATCCACCCAACCTGCACATCTTTGGACACTAAGGGACAATTTAGCATGGCCAATCCACCTAACCTGCACATCTTTGGACACGAAGGGACAATTTAGCATGGCCAATCCCCCTCACCTGCACATCTTTGGACACTAAGGGACAATTTAGCATGGCCAATCCACCTAACCTGCACATCTTTGGACACTAAGGGACAATTTAGCATGGCCAATCCACCTAACCTGCACATCTTTGGACACTAAGGGACAATTTAGCATGGCCAATCCACCTAACCTGCATATTTGGACACTAAGGGGCAATTTAGCATGGCCAATCCCCCTCACCTGCACATCTTTGGACACTAAGGGACAATTTAGCATGGCCAATCCACCTAACCTGCGCGTCTTTTGGACCGTGGGAGGAAACCCCGGAGCACCCGGAGGAAACCCACGCAGACACGGGCAGAATGTGCAGACTCCACACAGACAGTGACCCGAGCCGGGAATCGAACCCGGGTCCCTGGCGCTGTGAGGCAGCAGCGCTAACCCACTGTGCCGTAGTGTCGCTACCGATTCCCGCCCCTATATCTAATTCCTCCTTGAAATCACAACGTTTTGTCCTCAACTACTTCCTGTGGGAGTGAATTCCACACATTCCCCACCCTCTAGGTGAAGACATTTCTCCCACCTCAGTCCCAAAAGGTTTCCCCCTTATGATGTCACAGACAGATGCCCCATAGAAAGCATCCTTTCCGGGTGTATCCCAGCTCGGTCTGGGGCTCCTGCTCTGCCCAAGACCGCAAGGAACTACAAAGGGTCGTGAATGTAGCCCAGTCCCATCACGCAAACCCCAGCCTCCCATCCATTGACTCCGTCTACACTTCCCGCTGCCTCGGGGAAAAGCAGCCGGCATAATCAAGGACCCCCCCCGACACACCCCGGACATTCTCTCTTCCACCTTCTTCCGTCGGGAAAAAGATACAAAAGTCTGAGGTCACCTACCGACCGACTCAAGAACAGCTTCTTCCCTGCTGCCGTCAGACTTTTGAATGGACCTACCTCGCATTAAGTTGATCTTTCTCTACACCCCGAGCTGTGACTGTGACACTACATTCTGCACCCTCTCCTTTCCTTCTCTATGAACGGTATGCTTTGTCTGTATAGCGCGCAAGAAACAATACTTTTCACCGTATCCCGATACACGTGACAATAATAACTCCAATCATTACCCTATACCAATATGGATGGGAGGCTGGGGTTTGCGTGATGGGACTGGGCTACATTCACGACCCTTTGTAGTTCCTTGCGGTCTTGGGCAGAGCAGGAGCCCCAGACCGAGCTGTGATACACCCAGAAAGGATGCTTTCTATGGGGCATCTGTAAAAAACTGTGGCATGTCTGTCTGTGACATCGTTTATTGCCCCATCCCTCATTGCCCCCTCGGGAAGAGGGTGGGATGGCCGCCATCTTGAACCCACTGCAGTCCCCCGTGTGAGCGTGGTGTAGGTACACCCACGGCGCTGTTAGGGAGGGAGTTCCAGGATTTTGACCCCAGCCTGAAATGACGGGCCGGCTGAAATATTTCCAAGTCGGGATGGTGTGTGGGGGGGAGGCTCGGAGGGGGGAGCTTGCAGACGGTGGGTGTTCCCCATGCTGCCCCCGTCTTTGTCCCTCTAGGTGGGTGCAGAGGGTGGGTTTGGAAGGTGCTGTGGAAGGAGCCTTGGCGAGTCGCTGCGGGGCATCTTGTAGACGGTTCACACGGCTGTCGCTGTGCGTGGGTGGTGGAGGGAGTGAGTGTTTGTGGTTAGCGTGTCGATCGAGCGGGGGGAGGGGGAGGGGAGGAGGCTGCTTTGTCCTGGATGGTGTGGAGCTTTTCCAGTGTTGTCGGGAGCCGCGCTCATCCAGGCGAGTGGAGAGTGTCCCATCACACTCCTGACTTGTGTCCTTGTAGACGGTGGGACAGACTTTGCGGGGATAGGGGAGGTAACTCGAATCCAAAGGCGGATTTTTAAAAAAACAACGCGATGCCTACTGCAGTCGAATAGCTACGGGGGGTCTGCCTCACTGTTGTACGCAGGGGAGGGAGGTTGGAGAGAAGGTGCGAAGGGGGCTGGGACAAGGGGAGGGGAGAGGGCAGGTGAGAAATTCCGACCCGCTCTCAGAGTTTTACTCCATCTGCAGCAGAGGAAGATCCCACGACCAAGGACAAACAAATGGCAATGATCCTGAACCAACTGCCGGAACCAAACCTGAGCACCTTCCTCTTCCTCATGAGGCACCTGAGAAGGTAACGCTAACACTCCAATCAAACTCTCTCAGGGAGATATCTGTACACTGACTGGTGTCTCTCAGTCCCCTCTCTCTCTCTCTCAGGGAGATATCTGTACACTGACTGGTGTCTCTCAGTCCCCTCTCTCTCTCTCAGGGAGATATCTGTACCCTGACTTGTGTCTCTCAGTCCCCTCTCTCTCTCTCTCAGGGAGATATCTGTACACTGACTGGTGTCTCTCAGTCCTCTCTCTCTCTCTCAGGGAGATATCTGAACACTGACTGGTGTCTCTCAGTCCCCCCTCTCTCTCTCAGGGAGATATCTGTACACTGACTGGTGTCTCTCAGTCCCCTCTCTCTCTCTCAGGGAGATATCTGTACACTGACTGGTGTCCCTCAGTCCCCTCTCTCTCTCAGGGAGATATCTGTACACTGACTGGTGTCTCTCAGTCCCCTCTCTCTCTCTCTCTGGGGGATATCTGTACACTGACTGGTGTCTCTCAGTCCTCTCTCTCTCTCTCAGGGAGATATCTGTACACTGACTGGTGTCTATCAGTCCCCTCTCTCTCTCTCAGGGAGATATCTGTACACTGACTGGTGTCTCTCAGTCCCCTCTCTCTCTCTCAGGGAGATATCTGTACACTGACTGGTGTCTCTCAGTCCTCTCTCTCTCATGGAGATATCTGTACACTGACTGCTGTCTCTCAGTTCCCTCTCTCTCTCTCAGGGAGATATCTGTACACTGACTGGTGTCTCTCAGTCCTCTCTCTCTCTCAGGGAGATATCTGTACACTGACTGGTGTCTCTCAGTCCTCTCTCTCTCTCTCTCTCAGGGAGATATCTGTACACTGACTGGTGTCTCTCAGTCCCCTCTCTCTCTCAGGGAGATATCTGTACACTGACTGGTGTCTCTCAGTCCCCTCTCTCTCTCTCTCAGGGAGATATCTGTACACTGACTGGTGTCTCTCAGTCCTCTCTCTCTCTCAGGGAGATATCTGTACACTGACTGGTGTCTCTCAGTCCCCTCTCTCTCTCTCTCTCGGGGAGATATCTGTACACTGACTGGTGTCTCTCAGTCCCCTCTCTCTCTCTCAGGGAGATATCTGGACACTGACTGGTGTCTCTCAGTCCTCTCTCTCTCTCTCTCGGGGAGATATCTGTACACTGACTGGTGTCTCTCAGTCCCCCCTCTCTCTCTCTCTCAGGGAGATATCTGTACACTGACTGGTGTCTCTCAGTCCCCACTCTCTCTCTCTCAGGGAGATATCTGTACACTGACTGGTGTCTCTCAGTCCCCTCTCTCTCTCTCAGGGAGATATCTGTACACTGACTGGTGTCTCTCAGTCCCCACTCTCTCTCTCTGAGGGAGATATCTGTTCACTGACTGGTGTTTCTCAGTCCCCTCTCTCTCAGGGAGATATCTGTACACTGACTGGTGTCTCTCAGTCCCCTCTCTCTCTCAGGGAGATATCTGTACACTGACTGGTGTCTCTCAGTCCCCTCTCTCTCTCAGGGAGATATCTGTACACTGACTGGTGTCTCTCAGTCCCCTCTCTCTCTCTCGGGGAGATATCTGTACACTGACTGGTGTCTCTCAGTCCCCCCCTCTCTCTCTCGGGGAGATATCTGTACACTGACTGGTGTCTCTCAGTCCCCCCTCTCTCTCTCAGGGAGATATCTGTACACTGACTGGTGTCTCTCAGTCCCCCCTCTCTCTCAGGGAGATATCTGTACACTGACTGGTGTCTCTCAGTCCCCCCTCTCTCTCTCTCAGGGAGATATCTGTACACTGACTGGTGTCTCTCAGTCCCCTCTCTCTCTCAGGGAGATATCTGTACACTGACTGGTGTCTCTCAGTCCCCCCTCTCTCTCTCTTAGGGAGATATCTGTACACTGACTGGTGTCTCTCAGTCCTCTCTCTCTCTCAGGGAGATATCTGTACACTGACTGGTGTCTCTCAGTCCCCTCTCTCTCTCTCTCAGGGAGATATCTGTACACTGACTGGTGTCTCTCAGTCCTCTCTCTCTCTCTCTCGGGGGGATATCTGTACACTGACTGGTGTCTCTCAGTCCTCTCTCTCTCCCGAACTGACTGAATCACATTTCAATCCCAGGGTCACAGAACAGGAAAAGGTGAATAAGATGAGTTTACACAATTTGGCGACTGTGTTTGGGCCATCCCTCCTTCGAGTCCGGAATGAGGGAATCCCAATGGACATCTCCCACGAGGTCGTTGCCCAGGTAGGTGTTAAAATAATCTGTATCCAACCCCGTGCTGTACCTGTCCTGGGAGTGTTTGATGGGGGACAGTGTAGAGGGAGCTTTACTCTGTATCTAACCCCGTGCTGTACCTGTCCTGGGAGTGTTTGATGGGGGACAGTGTAGAGGGAGCTTTACTCTGTATCTAACCCCGTGCTGTACCTGTCCTGGGAGTGTTTGATGGGGACAGTGTCGAGGGAGCTTTACTCTGTATCTAACCCCGTGCTGTACCTGTCCTGGGAGTGTTTGATGGGGACAGTGTCGAGGGAGCTTTACACTGTATCTAACCCCGTGCTGTACCTGTCCTGGGAGTGTTTGATGGGGACAGTGTCGAGGGAGCTTTACTCTGTATCTAACCCCGTGCTGTACCTGTCCTGGGAGTGTTTCATGGGGACAGTGTAGAGGGAGCTTTACTCTGTATCTAACCCCGTGCTGTACCTGTCCTGGGAGTGTTTGATGGGGACAGTGTCGAGGGAGCTTTACTCTGTATCTAACCCCGTGCTGTACCTGTCCTGGGAGTGTTTGATGGGGACAGTGTAGAGGGAGCTTTACTCTGTATCTAACCCCGTGCTGTACCTGTCCTGGGAGTGTTTGATGGGGGACAGTGTAGAGGGAGCTTTACTCTGTATCTAACCCCGTGCTGTACCTGTCCTGGGAGTGTTTGATGGGGGACAGTGGAGATGGGGGTTTACTCTGTATCTAACCCCGTGCTGTACCTGTCCTGGGACTGTTTGATGGGGACAGTGTAGAGGGGGGTTTACTCTGTATCTAACCCCGTGCTGTCCCTGTCCTGGGAGTGTTTGATGGGGGACAGTGTAGAGGGAGCTTTACTCTGTATCTAACCCCGTGCTGTACCTGTCCTGGGAGTGTTTGATGGGGGACAGTGTAGAGGGAGCTTTACTCTGTATCTAACCCCGTGCTGTACCTGTCCTGGGAGTGTTTGATGGGGGACAGTGTAGAGGGAACTTAACTCTGTATCTAACCCCGTGCTGTACCTGTCCTGGGAGTGTTTGATGGGGGACAGTGTAGAGGGAGCTTTACTCTGTATCTAACCCCGTGCTGTACCTGTCCTGGGAGTCTTTGATGGGGGACAGTGTAGAGGGAGCGTTACTCTGTATCTAACCCCGTGCTGTACCTGTCCTGGGAGTGTTTGATGGGGGACAGTGCAGAGGGAGCTTTACTCTGTATCTAACCCCGTGCTGTCCCTGTCCTGGGAGTGTTTGATGGGGGACAGTGTAGAGGGAGCTTGACTCTGTATCTAACCCCGTGCGGTACCTGTCCTGGGAGTGTTTGATGGGGGACAGTGTAGAGGGAGCTTTACACTGTATCTAACCCCGTGCTGTCCCTCTCCTGGGAGTGTTTGATGGGGGACAGTGTAGAGGGAGCTTTACTCTGTATCTAACCCCGTGCTGTACCTGTCCTGGGAGTGTTTGATGGGGACAGTGTGGAGGGAGCTTTACTCTGTATCTAACCCCGTGCTGTACCTGTCCTGGGAGTGTTTGATGGGGGACAGTGTAGAGGGAGCTTTACTCTGTATCGAACCCCGTGCTGTACCTGTCCTGGGAGTGTTTGATGGGGACAGTGTAGAGGGAGCTTTACTCTGTATCTAACCCCGTGCTGTACCTGTCCTGGGAGTGTTTGATGGGGGACAGTGTAGAGGGAACTTTACTCTGTATCTAACCCCGTGCTGTACCTGTCCTGGGAGTGTTTGATGGGGACAGTGGAGAGGGGGCTTTACTCTGTATCTAACCCCGTGCGGTACCTGTCCTGGGAGTGTTTGATGGGGGACAGTGTAGAGAGAGCTTTACTCTGTATCTAACCCCGTGCGGTACCTGTCCTGGGAGTGTTTGATGGGGACTGTGTAGAGGGAGCTTTACTCTGTATCTAACCCCATGCTGTACCTGTCCTGGGAGTGTTTGATGGGGACAGTGTAGAGGGTGCTTTACTCTGTATCTCACCCCGTGCTGAACTTGTCCTGGGAGTGTTTGTTGGGGGACAGTGTAGAGGGAACTTAACTCTGTATCTAACCCCGTGCTGTACCTGTCCTGGGAGTGTTTGATGGGGGACAGTGTAGAGGGAGCTTTACTCTGTATCTAACCCCGTGCTGTACCTGTCCTGGGAGTGTTTGATGGGGGACAGTGTAGAGGGAACTTAACTCTGTATCTAACCCCGTGCTGTACCTGTCCTGGGAGTGTTTGATGGGGGACAGTGTAGAGGGAGCTTTACTCTGTATCTAACCCCGTGCTGTCCCTGTCCTGGGAGTCTTTGATGGGGGACAGTGTAGAGGGAGCATTACTCTGTATCTAACCCCGTGCTGTACCTGTCCTGGGAGTGTTTGATGGGGGACAGTGCAGAGGGAGCTTTACTCTGTATCTAACCCCGTGCTGTCCCTGTCCTGGGAGTGTTTGATGGGGGACAGTGTAGAGGGAGCTTGACTCTGTATCTAACCCCGTGCGGTACCTGTCCTGGGAGTGTTTGATGGGGGACAGTGTAGAGGGAGCTTTACACTGTATCTAACCCCGTGCTGTCCCTCTCCTGGGAGTGTTTGATGGGGGACAGTGTAGAGGGAGCTTTACTCTGTATCTAACCCCGTGCTGTACCTGTCCTGGGAGTGTTTGATGGGGGACAGTGTAGAGGGAGCTTTACTCTGTATCTAACCCCGTGCTGTACCTGTCCTGGGAGTCTTTGATGGGGGACAGTGTAGAGGGAGCATTACTCTGTATCTAACCCCGTGCTGTACCTGTCCTGGGAGTGTTTGATGGGGGACAGTGCAGAGGGAGCTTTACTCTGTATCTAACCCCGTGCTGTCCCTGTCCTGGGAGTGTTTGATGGGGACAGTGTAGAGGGAGCTTGACTCTGTATCTAACCCCGTGCGGTACCTGTCCTGGGAGTGTTTGATGGGGGACAGTGTAGAGGGAGCTTTACTCTGTATCGAACCCCGTGCTGTCCCTGTCCTGGGAGTGTTTGATGGGGGACAGTGTAGAGGGAGCTTTACTCTGTATCTAACCCCGTGCTGTACCTGTCCTGGGAGTGTTTGATGGGGACAGTGTAGAGGGAGCTTTACTCTGTATCGAACCCCGTGCTGTAACTGTCCTGGGAGTGTTTGTTGGGGGACAGTGTAGAGGGAACTTTACTCTGTATCTAACCCCGTGCTGTACCTGTCCTGGGAGTGTTTGATGGGGGACAGTGTAGAGGGAGCTTTACTCTGTATCTAACCCCGTGCTGTCCCTCTCCTGGGAGTGTTTGATGGGGGACAGTGTAGAGGGAGCTTTACTCTGTATCTAACCCCGTGCTGTACCTGTCCTGGGAGTGTTTGATGGGGGACAGTGTAGAGGGAGCTTTACTCTGTATCTAACCCCGTGCTGTCCCTGTCCTGGGAGTGTTTGATGGGGGACAGTGTAGAGGGAGCTTGACTCTGTATCTAACCCCGTGCGGTACCTGTCCTGGGAGTGTTTGATGGGGGACAGTGTAGAGGGAGCTTTACACTGTATCTAACCCCGTGCTGTCCCTGTCCTGGGAGTGTTTGATGGGGGACAGTGTAGAGGGAGCTTTACTCTGTATCTAACCCCGTGCTGTACCTGTCCTGGGAGTGTTTGATGGGGACAGTGTGGAGGGAGCTTTACTCTGTATCTAACCCCGTGCTGTACCTGTCCTGGGAGTGTTTGATGGGGGACAGTGGAGAGGGAGCTTTACTCTGTATCGAACCCCGTGCTGTACCTGTCCTGGGAGTGTTTGATGGGGACAGTGTAGAGGGAGCTTTACTCTGTATCTAACCCCGTGCTGTACCTGTCCTGGGAGTGTTTGATGGGGGACAGTGTAGAGGGAACTTTACTCTGTATCTAACCCCGTGCTGTACCTGTCCTGGGAGTGTTTGATGGGGACAGTGGAGAGGGGGCTTTACTCTGTATCTACCCCCGTGCGGTACCTGTTCTGGGAGTGTTTGATGGGAGACAGTGGAGAGGGAGCTTTACTCTGTATCTAACCCCATGCTGTACCTGTCTTGGGAGTGTTTGTTGGGGACAGTGTCGAGGGAGCTTTACTCTGTATGTAACCCCGTGCTGTACCTGTCCTGGGAGTGTTTGATGGGGGACAGTGTAGAGGGAGCTTTACTCTGTATCTCACCCCGTGCTGTACCTGTCCTGGGAGTGTTTGTTGGGGGACAGTGTAGAGGGAACTTAACTCTGTATCTAACCCCGTGCTGTACCTGTCCTGGGAGTGTTTGATGGGGGACAGTGTAGAGGGAGCTTTACTCTGTATCTAACCCCGTGCTGTACCTGTCCTGGGAGTGTTTGATGGGGGACAGTGTAGAGGGAGCTTTACTCTGTATCTAACCCCGTGCTGTACCTGTCCTGGGAGTGTTTGATGGGGACAGTGTAGAGGGAGCTTTACTCTGTATCTAACCCCGTGCTGTCCCTGTGATGGGAGTGTTTGATGGGGGACAGTGTAGAGGGAGCTTTACTCTGTATCTAACCCCGTGCTGTACCTGTCCTGGGAGTGTTTGTTGGGGGACAGTGTAGAGGGAACTTTACTCTGTATCTAACCCCGTGCTGTACCTGTCCTGGGAGTGTTTGATGGGGGACAGTGTAGAGGGAGCTTTACTCTGTATCTAACCCCGTGCTGTACCTGTCCTGGGAGTGTTTGATGGGGGACAGTGTAGAGGGAGCTTTACTCTGTATCTAACCCCGTGCTGTCCCTGTCCTGGGAGTGTTTGATGGGGGACAGTGTAGAGGGAGCTTGACTCTGTATCTAACCCCGTGCGGTACCTGTCCTGGGAGTGTTTGATGGGGGACAGTGTAGAGGGAGCTTTACACTGTATCTAACCCCGTGCTGTCCCTGTCCTGGGAGTGTTTGATGGGGGACAGTGTAGAGGGAGCTTTACTCTGTATCTAACCCCGTGCTGTACCTGTCCTGGGAGTGTTTGATGGGGACAGTGTGGAGGGAGCTTTACTCTGTATCTAACCCCGTGCTGTACCTGTCCTGGGAGTGTTTGATGGGGGACAGTGTAGAGGGAGCTTTACTCTGTATCGAACCCCGTGCTGTACCTGTCCTGGGAGTGTTTGATGGGGACAGTGTAGAGGGAGCTTTACTCTGTATCTAACCCCGTGCTGTACCTGTCCTGGGAGTGTTTGATGGGGGACAGTGTAGAGGGAGCTTGACTCTGTATCTAACCCCGTGCGGTACCTGTCCTGGGAGTGTTTGATGGGGGACAGTGTAGAGGGAGCTTTACACTGTATCTAACCCCGTGCTGTCCCTCTCCTGGGAGTGTTTGATGGGGGACAGTGTAGAGGGAGCTTTACTCTGTATCTAACCCCGTGCTGTACCTGTCCTGGGAGTGTTTGATGGGGGACAGTGTAGAGGGAGCTTTACTCTGTATCTAACCCCGTGCTGTACCTGTCCTGGGAGTCTTTGATGGGGGACAGTGTAGAGGGAGCATTACTCTGTATCTAACCCCGTGCTGTACCTGTCCTGGGAGTGTTTGATGGGGGACAGTGCAGAGGGAGCTTTACTCTGTATCTAACCCCGTGCTGTCCCTGTCCTGGGAGTGTTTGATGGGGGACAGTGTAGAGGGAGCTTGACTCTGTATCTAACCCCGTGCGGTACCTGTCCTGGGAGTGTTTGATGGGGGACAGTGTAGAGGGAGCTTTACTCTGTATCGAACCCCGTGCTGTCCCTGTCCTGGGAGTGTTTGATGGGGGACAGTGTAGAGGGAGCTTTACTCTGTATCTAACCCCGTGCTGTACCTGTCCTGGGAGTGTTTGATGGGGACAGTGTAGAGGGAGCTTTACTCTGTATCGAACCCCGTGCTGTAACTGTCCTGGGAGTGTTTGTTGGGGGACAGTGTAGAGGGAACTTTACTCTGTATCTAACCCCGTGCTGTACCTGTCCTGGGAGTGTTTGATGGGGGACAGTGTAGAGGGAGCTTTACTCTGTATCTAACCCCGTGCTGTCCCTCTCCTGGGAGTGTTTGATGGGGGACAGTGTAGAGGGAGCTTTACTCTGTATCTAACCCCGTGCTGTACCTGTCCTGGGAGTGTTTGATGGGGGACAGTGTAGAGGGAGCTTTACTCTGTATCTAACCCCGTGCTGTCCCTGTCCTGGGAGTGTTTGATGGGGGACAGTGTAGAGGGAGCTTGACTCTGTATCTAACCCCGTGCGGTACCTGTCCTGGGAGTGTTTGATGGGGGACAGTGTAGAGGGAGCTTTACACTGTATCTAACCCCGTGCTGTCCCTGTCCTGGGAGTGTTTGATGGGGGACAGTGTAGAGGGAGCTTTACTCTGTATCTAACCCCGTGCTGTACCTGTCCTGGGAGTGTTTGATGGGGACAGTGTGGAGGGAGCTTTACTCTGTATCTAACCCCGTGCTGTACCTGTCCTGGGAGTGTTTGATGGGGGACAGTGGAGAGGGAGCTTTACTCTGTATCGAACCCCGTGCTGTACCTGTCCTGGGAGTGTTTGATGGGGACAGTGTAGAGGGAGCTTTACTCTGTATCTAACCCCGTGCTGTACCTGTCCTGGGAGTGTTTGATGGGGGACAGTGTAGAGGGAACTTTACTCTGTA
Organism: Mustelus asterias; assembly: GCF_964213995.1. Lineage (NCBI taxonomy): Eukaryota > Metazoa > Chordata > Chondrichthyes > Carcharhiniformes > Triakidae > Mustelus > Mustelus asterias. Next base: position 34,335 of record NW_027592288.1, read on the forward strand.
TCTAACCCCGTGCTGTACCTGTCCTGGGAGTGTTTGATGGGGACAGTGGAGAGGGGGCTTTACTCTGTATCTACCCCCGTGCGGTACCTGTTCTGGGAGTGTTTGATGGGAGACAGTGGAGAGGGAGCTTTACTCTGTATCTAACCCCATGCTGTACCTGTCTTGGGAGTGTTTGTTGGGGACAGTGTCGAGGGAGCTTTACTCTGTATGTAACCCCGTGCTGTACCTGTCCTGGGAGTGTTTGATGGGGGACAGTGTAGAGGGAGCTTTACTCTGTATCTCACCCCGTGCTGTACCTGTCCTGGGAGTGTTTGTTGGGGGACAGTGTAGAGGGAACTTAACTCTGTATCTAACCCCGTGCTGTACCTGTCCTGGGAGTGTTTGATGGGGGACAGTGTAGAGGGAGCTTTACTCTGTATCTAACCCCGTGCTGTACCTGTCCTGGGAGTGTTTGATGGGGGACAGTGTAGAGGGAGCTTTACTCTGTATCTAACCCCGTGCTGTACCTGTCCTGGGAGTGTTTGATGGGGACAGTGTAGAGGGAGCTTTACTCTGTATCTAACCCCGTGCTGTCCCTGTGATGGGAGTGTTTGATGGGGGACAGTGTAGAGGGAGCTTTACTCTGTATCTAACCCCGTGCTGTACCTGTCCTGGGAGTGTTTGATGGGGGACAGTGTAGAGGGAGCTTGACTCTGTATCTAACCCCGTGCGGTACCTGTCCTGGGAGTGTTTGATGGGGGACAGTGTAGAGGGAGCTTTACACTGTATCTAACCCCGTGCTGTCCCTGTCCTGGGAGTGTTTGATGGGGGACAGTGTAGAGGGAGCTTTACTCTGTATCTAACCCCGTGCTGTACCTGTCCTGGGAGTGTTTGATGGGGACAGTGTGGAGGGAGCTTTACTCTGTATCTAACCCCGTGCTGTACCTGTCCTGGGAGTGTTTGATGGGGGACAGTGTAGAGGGAGCTTTACTCTGTATCGAACCCCGTGCTGTACCTGTCCTGGGAGTGTTTGATGGGGACAGTGTAGAGGGAGCTTTACTCTGTATCTAACCCCGTGCTGTACCTGTCCTGGGAGTGTTTGATGGGGGACAGTGTAGAGGGAACTTTACTCTGTATCTAACCCCGTGCTGTACCTGTCCTGGGAGTGTTTGAAGGGGACAGTGGAGAGGGGGCTTTACTCTGTATCTAACCCCGTGCGGTACCTGTCCTGGGAGTGTTTGATGGGAGACAGTGGAGAGGGAGCTTTACTCTGTATCTAACCCCGTGCTGTACCTGTCCTGGGAGTGTTTGATGGGGGACAGTGTAGAGGGAGCTTTACTCTGTATCTAACCCCGTGCTGTACCTGTCCTGGGAGTGTTTGTTGGGGGACAGTGTAGAGGGAACTTAACTCTGTATCTAACCCCGTGCTGTACCTGTCCTGGGAGTGTTTGATGGGGGACAGTGTAGAGGGAGCTTTACTCTGTATCTAACCCCGTGCTGTACCTGTCCTGGGAGTGTTTGATGGGGGACAGTGTAGAGGGAGGTTTACTCTGTATCTAACCCCGTGCTGTACCTGTCCTGGGAGTGTTTGATGGGGGACAGTGTAGAGGGAGCTTTACTCTGTATCTAACCCCGTGCTGTCCCTGTCCTGGGAGTGTTTGATGGGGGACAGTGTAGAGGGAGCTTTACTCTGTATCTAACCCCGTGCTCTCCCTGTCCTGGGAGTGTTTGATGGGGGACAGTGTAGAGGGAGCTTGACTCTGTATCTAACCCCGTGCGGTACCTGTCCTGGGAGTGTTTGATGGGGGACAGTGTAGAGGGAGCTTTACTCTGTATCTAACCCCGTGCTCTCCCTGTCCTGGGAGTGTTTGATGGGGGACAGTGGAGAGGGGGCTTTACTCTGTATCTAACCCCGTGCGGTACCTGTCCTGGGAGTGTTTGATGGGAGACAGTGGAGAGGGAGCTTTACTCTGTATCTAACCCCATGCTGTACCTGTCTTGGGAGTGTTTGTTGGGGACAGTGTAGAGGGAGCTTTACTCTGTATGTAACCCCGTGCTGTACCTGTCCTGGGAGTGTTTGATGGGGGACAGTGTAGAGGGAGCTTTACTCTGTATCTAACCCCGTGCTGTACCTGTCCTGGGAGTGTTTGTTGGGGGACAGTGTAGAGGGAACTTAACTCTGTATCTAACCCCGTGCTGTACCTGTCCTGGGAGTGTTTGATGGGGGACAGTGTAGAGGGAGCTTTACTCTGTATCTAACCCCGTGCTGTCCCTGTCCTGGGAGTGTTTGATGGGGGAAAGTGTAGAGGGAGCTTTACTCTGTATCTAACCCCGTGCTGTACCTGTCCTGGGAGTGTCTGATGGGGACAGTGTAGAGGGAGCTTTACTCTGTATCTAACCCCGTGCTGTACCTGTCCTGGGAGTGTTTGATGGGGGACAGTGTAGAGGGAGCTTTACTCTGTATCTAACCCCGTGCTGTACCTGTCCTGGGAGTGTTTGTTGGGGGACAGTGTAGAGGGAACTTTACTCTGTATCTAACACCGTGCTGTACCTGTCCTGGGAGTGTTTGATGGGGGACAGTGTAGAGGGAGCTTTACTCTGTATCTAACCCCGTGCTGTACCTGTCCTGGGAGTGTTTGATGGGGGACAGTGTAGAGGGAGCTTTACTCTGTATCTAACCCCGTGCTGTCCCTGTCCTGGGAGTGTTTGATGGGGGACAGTGTAGAGGGAGCTTGACTCTGTATCTAACCCCGTGCGGTACCTGTCCTGGGAGTGTTTGATGGGGGACAGTGTAGAGGGAGCTTTACACTGTATCTAACCCCGTGCTGTCCCTGTCCTGGGAGTGTTTGATGGGGGACAGTGTAGAGGGAGCTTTACTCTGTATCTAACCCCGTGCTGTACCTGTCCTGGGAGTGTTTGATGGGGACAGTGTGGAGGGAGCTTTACTCTGTATCTAACCCCGTGCTGTACCTGTCCTGGGAGTGTTTGATGGGGGACAGTGTAGAGGGAGCTTTACTCTGTATCGAACCCCGTGCTGTACCTGTCCTGGGAGTGTTTGATGGGGACAGTGTAGAGGGAGCTTTACTCTGTATCTAACCCCGTGCTGTACCTGTCCTGGGAGTGTTTGATGGGAGACGGTGGAGAGGGAGCTTTACTCTGTATCTAACCCCGTGCTGTACCTGTGCTGGGAGTGTTTGATGGGGGACAGTGTAGAGGGAGCTTTACTCTGTATCTAACCCCGTGCTGTACCTGTCCTGGGAGTGTTTGATGGGGGACAGTGTAGAGGGAGCTTTACTCTGTATCTAACCCCGTGCTGTACCTGTCCTGGGAGTGTTTGTTGGGGGACAGTGTAGAGGGAACTTAACTCTGTATCTAACCCCGTGCTGTACCTGTCCTGGGAGTGTTTGATGGGGGACAGTGTAGAGGGAGCTTTACTCTGTATCTAACCCCGTGCTGTCCCTGTCCTGGGAGTGTTTGATGGGGGACAGTGTAGAGGGAGCTTTACTCTGTATCTAACCCCGTGCTGTACCTGTCCTGGGAGTGTTTGATGGGGGACAGTGTAGAGGGAGCTTTACTCTGTATCTAACCCCGTGCTCTCCCTGTCCTGGGAGTGTTTGATGGGGGACAGTGTAGAGGGAGCTTGACTCTGTATCTAACCCCGTGCGGTACCTGTCCTGGGAGTGTTTGATGGGGGACAGTGTAGAGGGAGCTTTACACTGTATCTAACCCCGTGCTGTCCCTGTCCTGGGAGTGTTTGATGGGGGACAGTGTAGAGGGAGCTTTACTCTGTATCTAACCCCGTGCTGTACCTGTCCTGGGAGTGTTTGATGGGGACAGTGTGGAGGGAGCTTTTCTCTGTATCTAACCCTGTGCTGTACCTGTCCTGGGAGTGTTTGATGGGGGACAGTGTAGAGGGAGCTTTACTCTGTATCGAACCCCGTGCTGTACCTGTCCTGGGAGTGTTTGATGGGGACAGTGTAGAGGGAGCTTTACTCTGTATCTAACCCCGTGCTGTACCTGTCCTGAGAGTGTTTGATGGGGGACAGTGTCGAGGGAACTTTACTCTGTATCTAACCCCGTGTTGTACCTGTCCTGGGAGTGTTTGATGGGGACAGTGGAGAGGGGGCTTTACTCTGTATCTAACCCCGTGCTGTACCTGTCCTGGGAGTGTTTGATGGGAGACAGTGGAGAGGGAGCTTTACTCTATATCTAACCCCATGCTGTACCGGTCTTGGGAGTGTTTGATGGGGACAGTGTAGAGGGAGCTTTACTCTGTATCTAACCCCGTGCTGTACCTGTCCTGGGAGTGTTTGATGGGGACAGTGTAGAGGGAGCTTTACTCTGTATCTAACCCCGTGCTGTATCTGTCCTGGGAGTGTTTGATGGGGGACAGTGTAGAGGGAGCGTTACTCTGTATCTAACCCCGTGCTGTCCCTGTCCTGGGAGTGTTTGATTGGGACAGTGTCGAGGGAGCTTTACTCTGTATCTAACCCCGTGGTGTACCTGTCCTGGGAGTGTTTGATGGGGGCAGTGTAGAGGGGGGTTTACTCTGTATCTCACCCCGTGCTGTACCTGTCCTGGGAGTGTTTGATGGGGACAGTGTAGAGGGAGCTTTACTCTGTATCTAACCCCGTGCTGTCCCTGTCCTGGGAGTGTTTGATGGGGGACAGTGTAGAGGGAGCTTGACTCTGTATCTAACCCCGTGCGGTACCTGTCCTGGGAGTGTTTGATGGGGGACAGTGTAGAGGGAGCTTTACACTGTATCTAACCCCGTGCTGTCCCTGTCCTGGGAGTGTTTGATGGGGGACAGTGTAGAGGGAGCTTTACTCTGTATCTAACCCCGTGCTGTACCTGTCCTGGGAGTGTTTGATGGGGACAGTGTGGAGGGAGCTTTACTCTGTATCTAACCCCGTGCTGTACCTGTCCTGGGCGTGTTTGATGGGGGACAGTGTAGAGGGAGCTTTACTCTGTATCGAACCCCGTGCTGTACCTGTCCTGGGAGTGTTTGATGGGGACAGTGTAGAGGGAGCTTTACTCTGTATCTCACCCCGTGCTGTACCTGTCCTGGGAGTGTTTGATGGGAGACGGTGGAGAGGGAGCTTTACACTGTATCTAACCCCGTGCTGTACCTGTGCTGGGAGTGTTTGATGGGGGACAGTGTAGAGGGAGCTTTACTCTGTATCTAACCCCGTGCTGTACCTGTCCTGGGAGTGTTTGATGGGGGACAGTGTAGAGGGAGCTTTACTCTGTATCTAACCCCGTGCTGTACCTGTCCTGGGAGTGTTTGTTGGGGGACAGTGTAGAGGGAACTTAACTCTGTATCTAACCCCGTGCTGTACCTGTCCTGGGAGTGTTTGATGGGGGACAGTGTAGAGGGAGCTTTACTCTGTATCTAACCCCGTGCTGTCCCTGTCCTGGGAGTGTTTGATGGGGGACAGTGTAGAGGGAGCTTTACTCTGTATCTAACCCCGTGCTGTACCTGTCCTGGGAGTGTTTGATGGGGGACAGTGTAGAGGGAGCTTTACTCTGTACCTAACCCCGTGCTCTCCCTGTCCTGGGAGTGTTTGATGGGGGACAGTGTAGAGGGAGCTTGACTCTGTATCTAACCCCGTGCGGTACCTGTCCTGGGAGTGTTTGATGGGGGACAGTGTAGAGGGAGCTTTACACTGTATCTAACCCCGTGCTGTCCCTGTCCTGGGAGTGTTTGATGGGGGACAGTGTAGAGGGAGCTTTACTCTGTATCTAACCCCGTGCTGTACCTGTCCTGGGAGTGTTTGATGGGGACAGTGTGGAGGGAGCTTTTCTCTGTATCTAACCCTGTGCTGTACCTGTCCTGGGAGTGTTTGATGGGGGACAGTGTAGAGGGAGCTTTACTCTGTATCTAACCCCGTGCTGTACCTGTCCTGGGAGTGTTTGATGGGGACAGTGTAGAGGGAGCTTTACTCTGTATCTAACCCCGTGCTGTACCTGTCCTGGGAGTGTTTGATGGGGGACAGTGTCGAGGGAACTTTACTCTGTATCTAACCCCGTGTTGTACCTGTCCTGGGAGTGTTTGATGGGGACAGTGGAGAGGGAGCTTTACTCTGTATCTAACCCCATGCTGTACCGGTCTTGGGAGTGTTTGATGGGGACAGTGTAGAGGGAGCTTTACTCTGTATCTAACCCCGTGCTGTACCTGTCCTGGGAGTGTTTGATGGGGACAGTGTAGAGGGAGCTTTACTCTGTATCTAACCCCGTGCTGTATCTGTCCTGGGAGTGTTTGATGGGGGACAGTGTAGAGGGAGCTTTACTCTGTATCTAACCCCGTGCTGTCCCTGTCCTGGGAGTGTTTGATTGGGACAGTGTAGAGGGAGCTTTACTCTGTATCTAACCCCGTGGTGTACCTGTCCTGGGAGTGTTTGATGGGGGCAGTGTAGAGGGGGGTTTACTCTGTATCTCACCCCGTGCTGTACCTGTCCTGGGAGTGTTTGATGGGGACAGTGTAGATGGAGCTTTACTCTGTATCTAACCCCGTGCTGTCCCTGTCCTGGGAGTGTTTGATGGGGGACAGTGTAGAGGGAGCTTTACTCTGTATCTAACCCCGTGCTGTACCTGTCCTGGGAGTGTTTGATGGGGACAGTGGAGAGGGAGCTTTACTCTGTATCTAACCCCGTGCTGTACCTGTCCTGGGAGTGTTTGATGGGGACAGTGTAGAGGGAGCTTTACTCTGTATCTAACCCCGTGCTGTACCTGTCCTGGGAGTGTTTGATGGGGACAGTGGAGAGGGAGCTTTACTCTGTATCTAACCCCGTGCTGTACCTGTGCTGGGAGTGTTTGATGGGGGACAGTGTAGAGGGAGCTTTACTCTGTATCTAACCCCGTGCTGTACCTGTCCTGGGAGTGTTTGATGGGGGACAGTGTAGAGGGAGCTTTACTCTGTATCTAACCCCGTGCTGTACCTGTCCTGGGAGTGTTTGTTGGGGGACAGTGTAGAGGGAACTTAACTCTGTATCTAACCCCGTGCTGTACCTGTCCTGGGAGTGTTTGATGGGGGACAGTGTAGAGGGAGCTTTACTCTGTATCTAACCCCGTGCTGTCCCTGTCCTGGGAGTGTTTGATGGGGGACAGTGTAGAGGGAGCTTTACTCTGTATCTAACCCCGTGCTGTACCTGTCCTGGGAGTGTTTGATGGGGGACAGTGTAGAGGGAGCTTTACTCTGTATCTAACCCCGTGCTCTCCCTGTCCTGGGAGTGTTTGATGGGGGACAGTGTAGAGGGAGCTTGACTCTGTATCTAACCCCGTGCGGTACCTGTCCTGGGAGTGTTTGATGGGGGACAGTGTAGAGGGAGCTTTACACTGTATCTAACCCCGTGCTGTCCCTGTCCTGGGAGTGTTTGATGGGGGACAGTGTAGAGGGAGCTTTACTCTGTATCTAACCCCGTGCTGTACCTGTCCTGGGAGTGTTTGATGGGGACAGTGTGGAGGGAGCTTTTCTCTGTATCTAACCCTGTGCTGTACCTGTCCTGGGAGTGTTTGATGGGGGACAGTGTAGAGGGAGCTTTACTCTGTATCGAACCCCGTGCTGTACCTGTCCTGGGAGTGTTTGATGGGGACAGTGTAGAGGGAGCTTTACTCTGTATCTAACCCCGTGCTGTACCTGTCCTGAGAGTGTTTGATGGGGGACAGTGTCGAGGGAACTTTACTCTGTATCTAACCCCGTGTTGTACCTGTCCTGGGAGTGTTTGATGGGGACAGTGGAGAGGGGGCTTTACTCTGTATCTAACCCCGTGCTGTACCTGTCCTGGGAGTGTTTGATGGGAGACAGTGGAGAGGGAGCTTTACTCTATATCTAACCCCATGCTGTACCGGTCTTGGGAGTGTTTGATGGGGACAGTGTAGAGGGAGCTTTACTCTGTATCTAACCCCGTGCTGTACCTGTCCTGGGAGTGTTTGATGGGGACAGTGTAGAGGGAGCTTTACTCTGTATCTAACCCCGTGCTGTATCTGTCCTGGGAGTGTTTGATGGGGGACAGTGTAGAGGGAGCGTTACTCTGTATCTAACCCCGTGCTGTCCCTGTCCTGGGAGTGTTTGATTGGGACAGTGTCGAGGGAGATTTACTCTGTATCTAACCCCGTGGTGTACCTGTCCTGGGAGTGTTTGATGGGGGCAGTGTAGAGGGGGGTTTACTCTGTATCTCACCCCGTGCTGTACCTGTCCTGGGAGTGTTTGATGGGGACAGTGTAGAGGGAGCTTTACTCTGTATCTAACCCCGTGCTGTCCCTGTCCTGGGAGTGTTTGATGGGGGACAGTGTAGAGGGAGCTTGACTCTGTATCTAACCCCGTGCGGTACCTGTCCTGGGAGTGTTTGATGGGGGACAGTGTAGAGGGAGCTTTACACTGTATCTAACCCCGTGCTGTCCCTGTCCTGGGAGTGTTTGATGGGGGACAGTGTAGAGGGAGCTTTACTCTGTATCTAACCCCGTGCTGTACCTGTCCTGGGAGTGTTTGATGGGGACAGTGTGGAGGGAGCTTTACTCTGTATCTAACCCCGTGCTGTACCTGTCCTGGGCGTGTTTGATGGGGGACAGTGTAGAGGGAGCTTTACTCTGTATCGAACCCCGTGCTGTACCTGTCCTGGGAGTGTTTGATGGGGACAGTGTAGAGGGAGCTTTACTCTGTATCTCACCCCGTGCTGTACCTGTCCTGGGAGTGTTTGATGGGAGACGGTGGAGAGGGAGCTTTACACTGTATCTAACCCCGTGCTGTACCTGTGCTGGGAGTGTTTGATGGGGGACAGTGTAGAGGGAGCTTTACTCTGTATCTAACCCCGTGCTGTACCTGTCCTGGGAGTGTTTGATGGGGGACAGTGTAGAGGGAGCTTTACTCTGTATCTAACCCCGTGCTGTACCTGTCCTGGGAGTGTTTGTTGGGGGACAGTGTAGAGGGAACTTAACTCTGTATCTAACCCCGTGCTGTACCTGTCCTGGGAGTGTTTGATGGGGGACAGTGTAGAGGGAGCTTTACTCTGTATCTAACCCCGTGCTGTCCCTGTCCTGGGAGTGTTTGATGGGGGACAGTGTAGAGGGAGCTTTACTCTGTATCTAACCCCGTGCTGTACCTGTCCTGGGAGTGTTTGATGGGGGACAGTGTAGAGGGAGCTTTACTCTGTACCTAACCCCGTGCTCTCCCTGTCCTGGGAGTGTTTGATGGGGGACAGTGTAGAGGGAGCTTGACTCTGTATCTAACCCCGTGCGGTACCTGTCCTGGGAGTGTTTGATGGGGGACAGTGTAGAGGGAGCTTTACACTGTATCTAACCCCGTGCTGTCCCTGTCCTGGGAGTGTTTGATGGGGGACAGTGTAGAGGGAGCTTTACTCTGTATCTAACCCCGTGCTGTACCTGTCCTGGGAGTGTTTGATGGGGACAGTGTGGAGGGAGCTTTTCTCTGTATCTAACCCTGTGCTGTACCTGTCCTGGGAGTGTTTGATGGGGGACAGTGTAGAGGGAGCTTTACTCTGTATCTAACCCCGTGCTGTACCTGTCCTGGGAGTGTTTGATGGGGACAGTGTAGAGGGAGCTTTACTCTGTATCTAACCCCGTGCTGTACCTGTCCTGGGAGTGTTTGATGGGGGACAGTGTCGAGGGAACTTTACTCTGTATCTAACCCCGTGTTGTACCTGTCCTGGGAGTGTTTGATGGGGACAGTGGAGAGGGAGCTTTACTCTGTATCTAACCCCATGCTGTACCGGTCTTGGGAGTGTTTGATGGGGACAGTGTAGAGGGAGCTTTACTCTGTATCTAACCCCGTGCTGTACCTGTCCTGGGAGTGTTTGATGGGGACAGTGTAGAGGGAGCTTTACTCTGTATCTAACCCCGTGCTGTATCTGTCCTGGGAGTGTTTGATGGGGGACAGTGTAGAGGGAGCTTTACTCTGTATCTAACCCCGTGCTGTCCCTGTCCTGGGAGTGTTTGATTGGGACAGTGTAGAGGGAGCTTTACTCTGTATCTAACCCCGTGGTGTACCTGTCCTGGGAGTGTTTGATGGGGGCAGTGTAGAGGGGGGTTTACTCTGTATCTCACCCCGTGCTGTACCTGTCCTGGGAGTGTTTGATGGGGACAGTGTAGATGGAGCTTTACTCTGTATCTAACCCCGTGCTGTCCCTGTCCTGGGAGTGTTTGATGGGGGACAGTGTAGAGGGAGCTTTACTCTGTATCTAACCCCGTGCTGTACCTGTCCTGGGAGTGTTTGATGGGGACAGTGGAGAGGGAGCTTTACTCTGTATCTAACCCCGTGCTGTACCTGTCCTGGGAGTGTTTGATGGGGACAGTGTAGAGGGAGCTTTACTCTGTATCTAACCCCGTGCTGTACCTGTCCTGGGAGTGTTTGATGGGGACAGTGGAGAGGGAGCTTTACTCTGTATCTATCCCCGTGCTGTACCTGTCCTGGGAGTGTTTGATGGGGGACAGTGTAGAGGGAGCTTTACTCTGTATCTAACCCCATGCTGTACCTGTCCTGGGAGTGTTTGATGGGGGACAGTGTAGAGGGAGCTTTACTCTGTATCTAACCCCGTGCTGTACCTGTCCTGGGAGTGTTTGATGGGGGACAGTGTAGGGGGGGGTTTACTCTGTATCTAACCCCGTGCTGTACCTGTCCTGGGAGTGTTTGATGGGGACAGTGTAGAGGGAGCTTTACTCTGTATCTAACCCCGTGCTGTACCTGTCCTGGGAGCGTTTGATGGGGACAGTGTAGAGGGAGCTTTACTCTGTATCTAACCCCGTGCTGTACCTGTCCTGGGAGTGTTTGATGGGGACAGTGGAGAGGGAGCTTTACTCTGTATCTAACCCCGTGCTGTCCCTGTCCTGGGAGTGTTTGATGGGGGACAGTGTAGAGGGAGCTTTACTCTGTATCTAACCCCGTGCTGTACCTGTCCTGGGAGTGTTTGATGGGGGACAGTGTAGAGGGAGCTTTACTCTGTATCTAACCCCGTGCTGTACCTGTCCTGGGAGTGTTTGATGGGGGACAGTGTAGAGGGGGGTTTACTCTGTATCTAACCCCGTGCTGTACCTGTCCTGGGAGTGTTTGATGGGGACAGTGTAGAGGGAGCTTTACTCTGTATCTAACCCCGTGCTGTACCTGTCCTGGGAGTGTTTGATGGGGACAGTGTAGAGGGAGCTTTACTCTGTATCTAACCCCGTGCTGTACCTGTCCTGGGAGCGTTTGATGGGGACAGTGTAGAGGGAGCTTTACTCTGTATCTAACCCCGTGCTGTACCTGTCCTGGGAGTGTTTGATGGGGACAGTGTAGAGGGAGCTTTAGTCTGTATCTAACCCCATGCTGTACCTGTCCTGGGAGCGTTTGATGGGGACAGTGTAGAGGGGGGTTTACTCTGTATCTAACCCCGTGCTCTACCTGTCCTGGGAGCGTTTGATGGGGGACAGTGTAGAGGTAGCTTTACTCTGTATCTAACCCCGTGCTGTACCTTGGGTCAATGAGGCTTGGGTCAATGCCAGGAGGAGGGGTAAGAAGCAATCGGGAAGACAATCCCCTGGGGCGGTTCCCCTCCATAATAGGTTTTCGGTGCTGGAGGCTACAGTTAAGGAGGAATCAACTGAGCATAGAGAGCAGATCTCTGGGGGTGAGCCGAGTGAGAAAGCTCAGGTGGTTAGGGGCTGTAAAAGACTGAGCCTTGTGATTGGGGACTCCACAATTAAGGAGACAGATAGGAGGGTCGGAACTAAAGGTAGGGACTCAGGGTTGGTGTGTTGCCTACCAGGGGCTGGGGTCCGCGATGTGTCTGACAGGGTATTCAGGACTCTTAGGGGGGAGGGAGATAAACCACAAGTTATTGTACATGTGGGGACACACGACATAGGGAGGATAGGGGAAGGGGATATTAGGCAGGGATTTATGGAGTTGGGGTGGAAACTAAAGGCCAAGACTGACAGAGTGGTTATCTCTGGACTCTTGCTTGTACCACGGGATAGTTTAGAGAGGAATAGGGAGAGGGAAGGTTTGAATTCATGGCTGAGGGGATGGTGCAGGAGGGAGGGGTTCAGGTACTTAAGCAATTGGGGCTCGTACTGGGGAAGGTGTGACCTCTATGAGAAGGATGGTCTACACCTTAATCAGAAGGGGACCAATATCCTGGGGGGTAAATTTGCTAAGGCCATGCAGGGAGGTTTAAACTGATTCGGGGGGGGGGGAGGGATCCTGAGTAGTGGGGCTGAAAGTGAGGGATGCATGGATGGGGACTGCAATGCACGGCATTGCAGAGGTGGGGTGGAGCAGGGTTTGAAATGTGTATACTTCAATGCCAGGAGTATTCGCAATAAAGTGGGTGAACTTGCAGCGTGGATCAGTACCTGGGACTTCGATGTTGTGGCTATTTCAGAGACATGGATAGAGCAGGGGCAGGAATGGATGCTGCAGGTCCCGGGGTTCAAATGTTTTAGTCGAAGTAGGGAAGGAGGTAGAAGAGGGGGAGGGGTAGCATTATTGGTCAGAGATTGTATCACAGTGTCAGAGAGGAGGTTTGATGAGGACTTATCTGTTGAGGTAGTATGGGCGGAGATTAGAAATAGGAGAGGAGAGGTCACCCTGTTGGGAGTCTTTTATAGACCTCCTAAAAGTTCTAGAGAGGTTGAGGAAAGGATTGCGGAGTCAATCCTGCTTAGGAGTGAAAGTAATAGGGCAATTGTTATGGGGGATTTTAACTTGACTAATATTGACTGGAATTGTTATAGCTCTAGCTCGTTAGAGGGGTCAGTTTTTGTTCAAAGCGTGCAGGAAGGTTTTTTGACTCAGTATGTAGACAGGCCAACTAGAGGTGAGGCTATATTGGATCTGGTGCTGGGAAATGAGCCAGACCAGGTGCTAGACTTGGAAGTTGGTGTGCATTTTGGTGATAGTGACCACAATTCGGTTACGTTCACCTTAGTGATGGAAAGGGATAGGCATGAACCTCGGGCCAATGGTTTTAGCTGGGGGAAGGGTAATTATGAGGCTATTAGGAGAGAATTAGGAAACATAGGTTGGACTAGGAGATTACAGGGACTGGGAACGTCCGACATGTGGAGTTTTTTCAAGGAGCAGCTACTGCGAGTCTGTGATAGGTATGTCCCTGTCAGGCAAGGAGGAATTGGTAGGGCTAGGGAACCGTGGTGCACCAAAAAAGTTTCTTTGTTGGTTAAAAAGAAAAAGGAGGCTTATGTTCGGATGAGACGTGAGCACTCGGGTAGTGCACTAGAAAGCTTTAGATTGGCTAAGAGGGAGTTGAAGAGCGAGCTTAGAAGGGCTAAAAGGGGACATGAGAAGACTTTGGCGGATAGGGTTAAAGAGAATCCTAAGGCGTTCTATAGGTATGTCAAGAACAGAAGGTTGGTTAGGGCAAGTTTAGGGCCAGTTATAGATGGCAGAGGGAAGTTATGTGTGGAACCGGAGGAGATTGGTGAAGCATTGAACCAATATTTCTCTTCGGTGTTCACGCAAGGGGACATGAATATAGCTGAGGAGGACACTGGGTTGCAAGGGAGTAGAATAGACAGTATTACAGTTGATAAGGAGGATGTGCAGGATATTCTGGAGGGTCTGAAAATAGATAAATCCCCTGGTCCGGATGGGATTTATCCAAGGATTCTCTGGGAGGCAAGAGAAGTGATTGCAGAGCCTCTGGCTCTGATCTTCAGGTCGTCGTTGGCCTCTGGTATAGTACCAGAAGATTGGAGGTTAGCGAATGTTGTCCCATTGTTTAAGAAGGGGAACAGAGACTTCCCCGGGAATTATAGACCGGTGAGTCTCACTTCTGTTGTCGGCAAGATGTTGGAAAAAATTATAAGGGATAGGATTTATAGTTATTTGGAGAGTAATGAATTGATAGGTGATAGTCAGCATGGTTTTGTGGCAGGTAGGTCGTGCCTTACTAACCTTATTGAGTTTTTTGAGAAAGTGACCAAGGAGGTGGATGGGGGCAAGGCAGTGGACGTGGTATATATGGATTTTAGTAAGGCGTTTGATAAGGTTCACCATGGTAGGCTTCTGCAGAAAATGCAGATGTATGGGATTGGGGGTGATCTAGGAAATTGGATCAGGAATTGGCTAGCGGATAGGAAACAGAGGGTGGTGGTTGATAGTAAATATTCATCATGGAGTGCGGTTACAAGTGGTGTACCTCAGGGATCTGTTTTGGGGCCACTGCTGTTTGTAATATTTATTAATGATCTGGATGAGGGTATAGTTGGGTGGATTAGCAAATTTGCTGATGACACCAAAGTCGGTGGTGTGGTAGACAGTGAGGAAGGGTGTCGTAGTTTGCAGGAAGACTTAGACAGGTTGCAAAGTTGGGCCGAGAGGTGGCGGATGGAGTTTAATGCGGAGAAGTGTGAGGTAATTCACTTTGGTAGGAATAACAGATGTGTTGAGTATAGGGCTAACGGGAGGACTTTGAATAGTGTGGAGGAGCAGAGGGATCTAGGTGTATGTGTGCATAGATCCCTGAAAGTTGGGAATCAAGTAGATAAGGTTGTTAAGAAGGCATATGGTGTCTTGGCGTTTATTGGTAGGGGGATTGAATTTAGGAGTCGTAGCGTTATGTTGCAACTGTACACAACTCTGGTGCGGCCGCACTTGGAGTACTGTGTGCAGTTCTGGTCCCCACATTACAGGAAGGATGTGGAGGCTTTGGAGAGGGTGCAGAGGAGGTTTACCAGGATGTTGCCTGGTATGGAGGGGAGATCCTATGAGGAGAGGCTGAGGGATTTGGGATTGTTTTCGCTGGAAAGGCGGCGGCTAAGAGGGGATCTTATTGAAACATATAAGATGATTAGAGGTTTAGATAGGGTGGATAGTGATAGCCTTTTTCCTCTGATGGAGAAATCCAGCACGAGGGGGCATGGCTTTAAATTGAGGGGGGGTAGTTATAGAACCGATGTCAGGGGTAGGTTCTTTACCCAGAGGGTGGTGAGGGATTGGAATGCCCTGCCAGCATCAGTAGTAAATGCGCCTAGTTTGGGGGCGTTTAAGAGATCCGTAGATAGGTTCATGGACGAAAAGAAATTGGTTTAGGTTGGAGGGTCACAGTTTTTTTTTTAACTGGTCGGTGCAACATCGTGGGCCGAAGGGCCTGTTCTGCGCTGTAATGTTCTATGTTCTATGTTCTATGTACCTGTCCTGGGAGTGTTTGATGGGGACAGTGTAGAGGGAGCTTTACTCTGTATCTAACCCTGTGCTGTCCCTGTCCTGGGAGTGTTTGATGGGGGACAGTGTAGAGGGGGGTTTACTCTGTATCTAACCCCGTGCTGTACCTGTCCTGGGAGTGTTTGATGGGGACAGTGTAGAGGGAGCTTTACTCTGTATCTAACCCCGTGCTGTACCTGTCCTGGGAGTGTTTGATGGGGACAGTGTAGAGGGAGCTTTACTCTGTATCTAACCCCGTGCTGTCCCTGTCCTGGGAGTGTTTGATGGGGGACAGTGTAGAGGGAGCTTTACTCTGTATCTAACCCCGTGCTGTATCTGTCCTGGGAGTGTTTGATGGGGACAGTGTAGAGGGAGCTTTACTCTGTATCTAACCCTGTGCTGTACCTGTCCTGGGAGTGTTTGATGGGGGACAGTGTAGAGGGGGGTTTACTCTGTATCTAACCCTGGTTTCTCTGTTCCCTCAGGTTCAAGTTGTTTTCTATTTTCTGTCTGATGATAATGTTTCCCTTCTGGAACAGCGAGAGAGATTGGGTTCGGTTTCAATGGAGATGTGATTTCTATCTGAGCTCTTTGTAAATAAATGAGGTTGAAACCTACTGTTGTGTGAGCGTTTTCTAACCTCTGAACTTTACCCTTTGGCCTGTGCTGCCATTTTATGGGCAGTGTCACCCCTCCATCTCCAACCATCCCTCCCTATCTCCGTCACCTCCTCCAACCCCCTACACCCCCTCCCTATCTCCGTCACCTCCTCCAACCCCCTACACCCCCTCCCTATCTCTGTCACCTCCTCCAGCCCCCTACACCCCCTCCCTATCTCTGTAACCTCCTCCAGCCCCTACACCCCTCCCTATCTCTGTAACCTCCTCCAGCCCCCTACACCCCTCCCTATCTCTGTAACCTCCTCCAGCCCCCTACACCCCTCCCTATCTCTGTAACCTCCTCCAGTCCCCTACACCCCCTCCCTATCTCTGTAACCTCCTCCAGCCCCCTACACCCCCTCCCTATCTCTGTAACCTCCCCCAACCCCCTACACCCCCTCCCTATCTCTGTAACCTCCTCCAGCCCCCTACACCCCCTCCCTATCTCTGTAACCTCCTCCAGCCCCTACACCCCCTCCCTATCTCTGTAACCTCCTCCAGCCCCTACACCCCTCCCTATCTCTGTAACCTCCTCCAGCCCCCTACACCCCCTCCCTATCTCTGTAACCTCCTCCAGCCCCCTACACCCCTCCCTATCTCTGTAACCTCCTCCAGCCCCTACACCCCTCCCTATCTCTGTAACCTCCTCTGCTGCCAGATCTCCAGCTGTTTTGTACTTCTGGATTGCAAAGACGGCAGCAGTTTTCAGAAAAGTGTATAGACTCCCAGCAAAGACCAAAGAACAAAGAAGATTACAGTACAGGGACAGGCCCTTCGGCCCTCCAAGCCTGCACCGACCATGCTGCCCCCGACTGAACTAAAACCCCCTACCCTTCCGGGGACCATATCCCTCTATTCCCATCCTATTCATATATTTGTCCAGACGCCCCTTAAAACTCACGACCGTCTCCGCTTCCACTCCCTCCCCCGGCAACGAGTTCCAGGCACCCACCACCCTCTGTGTAAAAAATCTTCCTCGTACATCTCCTTTAAACCTTGCCCCTCGCACCTTAAACCTGTGCCCCCGAGTAATTGACTCTTCCACCCTGGGGGGAAAAGCTTCTGACTATCCACTCTGTCCCTCATAATCTTGTAGACTTCTATCAGGTCTCCCCTCAACCTCCAGTGAGAACAAACCAAGTTTCTCCAACCTCTCCTCATAGCTAATGCCCTCCAGACCAGGCAACATCCTGGTAAATCTTTTCTGTAACCCTCTCCAAAGCCTCCACATCCTTCTGGTAGTGCGGCGACCAGAATTGAACACTATATTCCAAGTGCGGCCTAACTAAGGTTCTATAAAGCTGCAACGTGACTTGCCAGTTTTTAAACTCAATGCCCCGGCCGATGAAGGCAAGCGCGCCGTATGCCTTCTTGACTACCTTCTCCACCACCTTCTCAAACCGCGCAACCTCACAGAGATAAACCCGGTCGTTGGCAACTTCCGACCACCCAGGCAACAGAATCTCCAACTCTGGAGAGGGTGAAACACAGCATCATCTGTAAAAAAATACATCTCACGAACTGGACTTTTGTCTGAATCCCAGCTGTCCCCAGTCATATGACCTGACTTGTCAATCACCCCCCCCCCCCCCCCCCCACTCTCAGTCTACTCTGCAATCCCAGAGGAACCATTAAAACCACAGAACGCTGCATTGGTTCCGACTAAAACCACATGATATCAACTCTGCCGCTTCACTGACAATAATGGACGCCAGCTGCAGACAACACGGCACCGTCAAGACATCTTGCAGAGACATGTTGATTTTTTGAGTCTGCACGTTCTCCCGCAGCCCCCGCGACCCCACCTCGTGTCTGCGTGGGTTTCCGCCGGTTTCCTCCCACAGTCTGAAAGACCGTGCTGGTTAGGGTGCATTGTCTGTGCTAAATTCTCCCTCAGTGTTACCCGAACAGGCGCCGGAGTGTGGCGACTAGACACCAGGCACCGGGAGCAGTCCAGAGATTGCTACCCTGGAGGCCTTACTTTTTAGCCGAGCACCCAACTCCCTGAATTTCTCTCGTACGGACCCCCCCTGCTCTTCCTACCTACATCATTTCCCCCAATGTGGACAGTCGCATCCGTTTGACTACCTTCCTTTTTAAATATGCTTCCTACCCTCTCGGAGACTTCCAGGACCCCGGCACCAGGGAGGCAGACTACCATCCTGGATTCTCGTTCAGTCCCACAGAACCGCCTGTCCCCCCCTGGGAGACACAGACAAAGAGAGACAGATAGAGAGACACACACACAGAGCGAGACAGAGGGAGAGAGAGAGAGACAAGAGAGAGAGACAGAGAGAGTGAAAGACAGAGAGACAGACAGGGGGGGACTGGGGGATTTTCACAGGAGCTTCATTGAAGTGTTCATGTCTCAGTCTCTGTCTCTGTCTCTCTCTCTCTCCCTCTGTCTCTCTCTGTGTGTGTGTCTCTCTATCTGTCTCTCTCTGTCTCTCTCTCCCTCTCTCTGTCTCTCTCTCTGTGTCCCTCTCTCTGTCACTCTCTCTGTCTCTCTCTCTCTGTCTCTCTCTCTCTCTCTGTCTCTCTATCTGTCTCTCTATCTGTCTCTCTCTCCCTCTCTCCGTCTCTCTCTCTGTGTCTCTCTGTCTTTCACTCTCTCTGTCTCTCTCTGTCTCTCTCTCTGTCTCTCTCTGTCTCTCTCTCTCTGTCTCTGTCTCTCTCTCTCTGTCTCTCTCTCTTGTCTGTCTTTCACTCTCTCTGTCTCTCTCTCTCTGTCTCTCTCTCTGTCTCTCTCTGTCTCTCTCTCTCTCTCTCTCTCTCTGTCTCTCTCTCTCTGTCTCTGTCTCTCTCTCTCTGTCTCTCTCTCTTGTCTCTCTCTCTGTCTCTGTCTCTCTCTCTCTCTCTCTCTGTCTCTCTCTCTCTGTCTCTCTCTCTGTCTCTCTCTCTGTCTCTCTCTCTCTCTCTCTCTGTCTCTCTCTCTCCCTCTGTCTCTCTCTCTCTGTCTCTCTCTCTCTCTCTGTCTCTCTCTCTGTCTCTGTCTCTCTCTCTTGTCTGTCTTTCACTCTCTCTGTCTCTCTCTCTTGTCTCTCTCTCCGTCTCTCTCTCTCTCTCTGTCTCTCTCTCTCTGTCTCTCTCTCTCTGTCTCTCTCTCTCTGTCTCTCTCTCTCTGTCTCTCTCTCTCTGTCTCTCTCTCTGTCTCTCTCTCTCTCTCTGTCTCTCTCTCTCTCTCTGTCTCTCTCTCTCTCCCTCTGTCTCTCTCCCTCTGTCTCTCCCTCTCTCTGTCTCTCTCTCTGTCTGTCTCTCTGTCTTTCACTCTCTCTGTCTCTCTCTCTTGTCTCTCTCTCTCTCCCTCTGTCTCGCTCTGTGTGTGTGTCTCTCTATCTGTCTCTCTTTGTCTGTGTCTCCCTCTCTCTGTCTCTCCCTCTCTCTGTCTCTCCCTCTCTCTTTGTCTCTGTCTCTCTCTCTCTTGTCTCTCTCTCTGTCTCTCCCATCACGCAAACCAGCCTCCCATCCGTTGACTCCGTCTACACTTCCCGCTGCCTCGGGGAAAAGCAGCCGGCATAATCAAGGACCCCCCCCTCACACACCCCGGACATTCTCTCTTCCACCTTCTTCCGTCGGGAAAAAGATACAAAAGTCTGAGGTCACGTACCGACCGACTCAAGAACAGCTTCTTCCCTGCTGCTGTCAGACTTTTGAATGGACCTACCTACCTACTACCTGGCACAGTGGTTAGCGCTGCTGCCTCACAGCGCCAGGGTCCCGGGTTCGATTCCCGGCTCGGGTCACTGTCTGTGCGGAGTCTGCACATTCTCCCCGTGTCTGCGCGGGTTTCCACCGGGTGCTCCGGTTTCCTCCCACAGTCCGAAACGTGTGTAGGTTAGGTGGACTGGCCATGCTAAATCATAGAGATCATAGAAACCCTACAGTGCAGAAGGAGGCCATTCGGCCCATCGAGTCTGCACCGACCACAATCCCACCCAGGCCCTACCCCCACATATTTACCCACTAATCCCTCTAACCTACACATCTTTGGACACTAAGGGACAATTTAGCACGGCCAATCCACCTAACCCGCACATCTTTGGACTGTGGGAGGAAACCGGAGCACCCGGAGGAAACCCACGCAGACATGGGGAGAACGTGCAGACTCCACACAGACAGTGACCCGAGCCGGGAATCGAACCCAGGACCCTGGAGCTAAATTGCCCCTTGGTGTCCAAAGATGTGCAGGTTAGGTGGATTGGCCATGCTAAATTGTCCCTTAGTGTCCAAAGATGTGCAGGTTGGGTGGATTGGCCATGCTAAATTGCCCCTTAGTGTCCAAAGATGTGCAGGTTAGGTGGATTGGCCATGCTAAATTGTCCCTTAGTGTCCAAAGATGTGTAGGTTAGGTGGATTGGCCATGCTAAATTGTCCCTTAGTGTCCAAAGATGTGTAGGTTAGGGGGATTGGCCATGCTAAATTGCCCCTTAGTGTCCAAAGATGTGCAGGTTAGGGTGGATTGGCCGTGCTAAATTGTCCCTTAGTGTCCAAAGATGTGTGGGTTAGGTGGATTGGCCATGCTAAATTGTCCCTTAGTGTCCAAAGATGTGCAGGTTAGGTGGATTGGCCGTGCTAAATTGTCCCTTAGTGTCCAAAGATGTGCAGGTTAGGTGGATTGGCCATGCTAAATTGTCCCTTAGTGTCCAAAGATGTGTAGGTTAGGTGGATTGGCCGTGCTAAATTGTCCCTTAGTGTCCAAAGATGTGCAGGTTAGGGGGATTGGCCGTGCTAAATTGCCCCCTTAGTGTCCAAAGATATGGAGGGGGTTGAGTCAGAAGTGAGAGTGAGTTTTAATCAGGCAATCGATGGATGGATGGCCGGGCCTGAACTTTCTCGGAGAGAGTCGACACTGGCAGCGTTGGCTTGCGGATTTGGGGGGGGGTGGTTTGGCCTTGGTACAGAGACCCCCCCTCCCCGCCCCCATTCTCCGATCGCATGGCCTTGCAACAGTTAAAGAACAGGAAACATTTCTAGCGCATCTTCCTCTCGAAACAAGCGCACCTTTTTTAGCCGACAAGATTCCTCCGGCCCCGGTCCACCCAAGTGTCCAATCTGTGGAAAGGCAAATAAAAGGTTCATAGAGGAAGTTTACAGCAGGGAAACAGGCCCTTCGTCCCAACCTGTCCATTCCTCTGCCCAGTTTTTAACCCCTAAGCTAGTCCCAGTTGCCCGCGTTTGGCCCATATCCCTCTCCACCCATCGTACCCATGTAACTGTCTCAACGCTTCCAAAGATAAAATTGTACCCGCCTCTACTACTGCCTCTGGCAGCTCGTTCCAGACACTCACCACCCTCTGTGTGAAAACATTGCCCCTCTGGACACTTTTGTATCTCTCCCCTCTCACCTTAAACCTACACCCTCTAGTTTTAGACTGCCCTACCTTTGGGAAAAGATGTTGACTATCTAGCTGATCTGTGCCCCTCATTATTTTATAGACCTCTATAAGGTCACCCCTCAGCCTCCTACGCTCCAGAGAAAAAAGTCCCAGTCTATCCAGCCTCTCCTTATAACTCAATCCATCAAGTCCCGGTAGCATCCTAGTAAATCTTTTCTCATGCCCCTCAGTCCCCTCTCTCTCTCAGGGAGATATCTGTACACTGACTGGTGTCTCTCAGTCCTCTCTCTCTCTCTCTCAGGGAGATATCTGTACACTGACTGGTGTCTCTCAGTCCCCTCTCTCTCTCTCTCAGGGAGATATCTGTACACTGACTGGTGTCTCTCAGTCCTCTCTCTCTCTCTCTCAGGGAGATATCTGTACACTGACTGGTGTCTCTCAGTCCCCTCTCTCTCTCTCTCAGGGAGATATCTGTACACTGACTGGTGTCTCTCAGTCCCCTCTCTCTCTCAGGGAGATATCTGTACACTGACTGGTGTCTCTCAGTCCCCTCTCTCTCAGGGAGATATCTGTACACTGACTGGTGTCTCTCAGTCCCCTCTCTCTCTCTCTCTCTCTCAGGGAGATATCTGTACACTGACTGGTGTCTCTCAGTCCCCTCTCTCTCAGGGAGATATCTGTACACTGACTGGTGTCTCTCAGTCCCCTCTCTCTCTCTCTCAGGGAGATATCTGTACACTGACTGGTGTCTCTCAGTCCTCTCTCTCTCAGGGAGATATCTGTACACTGACTGGTGTCTCTCAGTCCCCTCTCTCTCTCTCAGGGAGATATCTGTACACTGACTGGTGTCTCTCAGTCCCCTCTCTCTCTCTCAGGGAGATATCTGTACACTGACTGGTGTCTCTCAGTCCCCTCTCTCTCAGGGAGATATCAGTACACTGACTGGTGTCTCTCAGTCCCCTCTCTCTCTCAGGGAGATATCTGTACACTGACTGGTGTCTCTCAGTCCCCTCTCTCTCTCTCTCGGGGAGATATCTGTACACTGACTGGTGTCTCTCAGTCCCCTCTCTCTCTCAGGAAGATATCTGTACACTGACTGGTGTCTCTCAGTCCCCTCTCTCTCTCTCTCAGGGAGATATCTGTACACTGACTGGTGTCTCTCAGTCCCCTCTCTCTCTCTCTCGGGGAGATATCTGTACACTGACTGGTGTCTCTCAGTCCCCTCTCTCTCTCTCTCAGGGAGATATCTGTACACTGACTGGTGTCTCTCAGTCCCCTCTCTCTCTCTCTCAGGGAGATATCTGTACACTGACTGGTGTCTCTCAGTCCTCTCTCTCTCAGGGAGATATCTGTACACTGACTGGTGTCTCTCAGTCCCCTCTCTCTCTCTCAGGGAGATATCTGTACACTGACTGGTGTCTCTCAGTCCTCTCTTTCTCTCAGGGAGATATCTGTACACTGACTGGTGTCTCTCAGTCCCCTCTCTCTCTCGGGGAGATATCTGTACACTGACTGGTGTCTCTCAGTCCCCCCTCTCTCTCAGTGAGATATCTGTACACTGACTGGTGTCTCTCAGTCCCCTCTCTCTCTCTCAGGGAGATATCTGTACACTGACTGGTGTCTCTCAGTCCCCTCTCTCTCTCTCTCAGGGAGATATCTGTACACTGACTGGTGTCTCTCAGTCCCCTCTCTCTCTCAGGGAGATATCTGTACACTGACTGGTGTCTCTCAGTCCTCTCTCTCTCAGGGAGTTATCTGTACACTGACTGGTGTCTCTCAGTCCCCTCTCTCTCTCTCTCAGGGAGTTATCTGTACACTGACTGGTGTCTCTCAGTCCCCTCTCTCTCTCTCTCAGGGAGTTATCTGTACACTGACTGGTGTCTCTCAGTCCTCTCTCTCTCAGGGAGTTATCTGTACACTGACTGGTGTCTCTCAGTCCCCTCACTCTCTCTCTCTCAGGGAGTTATCTGTACACTGACTGGTGTCTCTCAGTCCCCTCTCTCTCTCAGGGAGTTATCTGTACACTGACTGGTGTCTCTCAGTCCCCTCTCTCTCTCTCTCTCAGGGAGTTATCTGTACACTGACTGGTGCACCCAACTTGTCCATGCCACCCTTTTTTTTAACCCCCTAAGCTCGTCCCAGTAACCACGTCTTTAAGATACAGACAATGTGAGTGGAGGGAGCATTAAGCACAGGTTAAAGAGATGTGTATCGTCTCCAGACAGGACAGCCAGTGAGACTCTGCAGGTCCAGGCAAGCTGTGGGGGTTACAGATAGTGTGACATGAACCCAAGATCCCGGTTTAGGCCGTCCTCATGTGTGTGGAACTTGGCTATCAGTTTCTGCTCACCACTCACCTGAAGAAGGGGCTCGGAGCTCCAAAAGCTTGTGTGGCTTTTGCTACCAAATAAACCTGTTGGACTTTAACCTGGTGTTGTGAGACTTCTTACTGAGTTTACCCCAGTCCAACGCCGGCATCTCCACATCGTGACATATCATAGAGCAGAAACTGATAGCCAAGTTCCGCACACATGAGGATGGCCTAAACCGGGATGTTGGATTTATGTCACACTATCAGTAACTCCCACAGCTTGACTCCTGGACTTGCAGAGTCTCACTGGCTGTCCTGTCTGGAGACGATACACATCTCTTTAACCTGTGTTGAATGCTCCCTCCACCCACACTGTCTGTACCTTAAAGACCTGGTTGGCTGTAGAGATTCGCATTCTAATCAGTATTCATAGAATCATAGAAACCCTACAGTACAGAAAGAGGCCATTCGGCCCATCGAGTCCGCACCGACCACAATCCCACCCAGGCCCTACCCCCATATCCCGACATATTTACCCGCTAATCCCTCTAACCTACACATCCCAGGACACTAAGGGGCAATTTTAGCACGGCCAATCAACCTAACCCGCACATCTTTGGACTGTGG
>NW_027592289.1:0-58367 GCF_964213995.1 Mustelus asterias
ACCTACCTCACTCACCCTCCCTCACTCCCGACCTAACTCATCCCCTTCTCCCTCCCTACCCAACTCATTCCCTTCTCCCTCCCTCCTTACCTCACTCACCCCCTCCCTCACTCCCTACCTCCCTCACTCACTCCCCACCCCCTCCCTCCCTACCTAACTCATCCCCTTCTCCCACCCTCCCTACCTCACTCACCCCCTCCCTCCCTCACTCCCTAACACATCCCCTTCTCCCTCTCCTCTCCCTACCTCAACCCTTCCTCCCTCACTCCCTACCTAACTCACCCCCTCCCTCACTCACTATCTAACTCATCCCCTTCTCCCTCACTCACTAACTCATCCCCTTCTCCCTCTCCCCTACCTACCTCAACCCCTTCTCTCTCACTCCCGACCTAACTCATCCCCTCCCTCTCCCTCCCTCCCTCACCCACTTCTGCCCAACCCCTTCCCTCCCTACCTCACTCCCTGTTTCCTCCCTCCCTCCCCTTCTTTCCTCCCTCCCTAACCCCATTCTCCCTCCCTCACCTCTTCTCCCCTCTCCCTCTCTACCTACCTCACTCCCTCACCCCATCCCTCAACCCTTCTGCCTCCCTCACCCCCTTCTCCCCAACCCCCTCCCTCCCTACCTCACCCTCTGCTTCCTCCCTCCCACCCCTTCTCTCCTCCATCCCTTACCCCCTTCTCCCTCCCTCATCCTTTTCTCCCTCACCCGTTTCTCCATCACTCCCTTCCTCCGTCCCTCACCCCCTCTCCCTCCCTCACCCCCTTGTCCCTCCCTGCCCCCTTCTTCCTCAACCCCTGCCCCCTTCTTTCTCCCTCCTGCCCCCTTCTTTCTCCCTCCCGCACCCTTTTCTCCCTCCCGCACCCTTTTCTCCCTCCCGCACCCTTTTCTCCCTCCCGCACCCTTTTCTCCCTCCCGCACCCTTTTCTCCCTCCCGCACCCTTTTCTCCCTCCCGCACCCTTTTCTCCCTCCCGCACCCTTTTCTCCCTCCCGCACCCTTTTCTCCCTCCCGCACCCTTTTCTCCCTCCCGCACCCTTTTCTCCCTCCCGCACCCTTTTCTCCCTCCCGCACCCTTTTCTCCCTCCCGCACCCTTTTCTCCCTCCCGCACCCTTTTCTCCCTCCCGCACCCTTTTCTCCCTCCCGCACCCTTTTCTCCCTCCCGCACCCTTTTCTCCCTCCCGCACCCTTTTCTCCCTCCCGCACCCTTTTCTCCCTCCCGCACCCCTTCTCCCTCCCGCACCCCCTTCTCCCTCCCGCACCCCCTTCTCCCTCCCGCACCCCTTCTCCCTCCCGCACCCCCTTCTCCCTCCCGCACCCCCTTCTCCCTCCCGCACCCCCTTCTCCCTCCCGCACCCCCTTCTCCCTCCCTCACCCCCTTCTCCCTCCCTCACCCCCTTCTCCCTCCCTCACCCCCTTCTCCCTCCCTCACCCCCTTCTCCCTCCCTCACCCCCTTCTCCCTCCCTCACCCCCTTCTCCCTCCCTCACCCCCTTCTCCCTCCCTCACCCCCTTCTCCCTCCCTCACCCCCTTCTCCCTCCCTCACCCCCTTCTCCCTCCCTCACCCCCTTCTCCCTCCCTCACCCCCTTCTCCCTCCCTCACCCCCTTCTCCCTCCCTCACCCCCTTCTCCCTCCCTCACCCCCTTCTCCCTCCCTCACCCCCTTCTCCCTCCCTCACCCCCTTCTCCCTCCCTCACCCCCTTCTCCCTCCCTCACCCCCTTCTCCCTCCCTCACCCCCTTCTCCCTCCCTCACCCCCTTCTCCCTCCCTCACCCCCTTCTCCCTCCCGCACCCCCTTCTCCCTCCCTCACCCCCTTCTCCCTCCCTCACCCCCTTCTCCCTCCCTCACCCCCTTCTCCCTCCCTCACCCCCTTCTCCCTCCCTCACCCCCTTCTCCCTCCCTCACCCCCTTCTCCCTCCCTCACCCCCTTCTCCCTCCCTCACCCCCTTCTCCCTCCCTCACCCCCTTCTCCCTCCCTCACCCCCTTCTCCCTCCCTCACCCCCTTCTCCCTCCCTCACCCTTTTCTCCCTCCCTCACCCTTTTCTCCCTCCCTCACCCTTTTCTCCCTCCCTCACCCTTTTCTCCCTCCCTCACCCTTTTCTCCCTCCCTCACCCTTTTCTCCCTCACCCCCTTCTCCTTCCCTGCCTCCATCACCCCTTCCACCCTCCCTCACCCCTTTGCCCTCCCCTCACCCCCTTCTCCCACTCATTTGACTCCAGACCCACATCAATGTGGTTAAATCTCAACTGCCCTCTGAAATGGCCTGGCAAGCCACTCAGTTCAAGAACTAGGGATGGCCAATAAATGCTGGTCAGCCAGTGGCGCCCAGGTCCCACAAATGAATGTTTTTAAAAGGGGCAATTTACTATGGCCAATTCCCCTAACCTGCACATCTTTGGACACTAAGGGAAGGCGACGGCCTAGTGGTATTATCACCAGACTATTAATCCTGAAACTCAGCTAATGTTCCGGGGGACCCGGGTTCGAATCCCGCCCACGGCAGATGGTGGAATTTGAATTCAATAAAAAATATCTGGAATTAAGAATCTACTGATGACCCATTGTGGGGAAAAACCCATCTGGTTCCCTTTAGGGAAGGAAATCGGCCGTCCTTACCCCGGTCTGGCCTACATGTGACTCCAGAGCCACACAGCAATGTGGTTGACTCTCAACTGCCTTAATGCTCACGAGGAATTTGGATGTGGTTGCGGTGACGGAGACTTGGTTGAAAGAGGGACAGGACTGGCAGCTGAATATTCCGGGGTACAAGTGTTTTAGGCGAGACAGAGGAGGGGCCAAAAGAGGTGGGGGAGTAGCAGTATTAGTTGGAGAGCATATTACAGCGGTGCAGAGGGAGGACAATTCAGAGGGGTCGTATAACGAGTCACTCTGGGTGGAGCTTAGAAACAGGAAGGGCGCAGTCACTATGTTGGGGGTGTACTACAGGCCCCCCAACAGCCCAAGGGAAGTGGAAGAACGGATATGTCAGGAGATACTGGATAGGTGCAGGAAAAATAGGGTTGTTGTAGTGGGAGACTTCAATTTCCCTGGTATAGACTGGAAATCGCTGGGAGCAGGGACTCTGAATGGGGAGGAATTTGTAAAATGCGTACTGGAGGGTTCTTTGGAACAATATGTAGATAGCCCGACTAGAGAGGGGGCTATACTGGACCTCGTACTGGGGAATGAGCCCGGTCAGGTCTTCAAAGTTTCGGTAGGGGAACATGTGGCAAATAGTGACCACAATTCTGTTAGCTTTAGGATAGTGATGGAAAAGGATGAGTGGTGTCCCAAGAAGTGACCAAAATGGTTGACGAGGGAAGGGCCGTGGATGTCGTCTATATGGACTTTAGTAAAGCGTTTGACAAAGTCCCTCATGGTAGGCTGGTGAAAAAGGTTGGATCTCATGGGATAAAGGGGGAGGTGGCTAGATGGGTGGAGAACTGGCTTGGTCACAGAAGACAGAGGGTGGTAGTGGAAGGGTCTTTTTCCGGCTGGAGGCCTGTGACTAGTGGTGTTCCGCAGGGCTCTGTATTGGGACCTCTGCTGTTTGTGATTTATATAAACGATCTGGAAGGTGTAGTAACTGGGGTGATCAGTAAGTTTGCGGACGACACAAAATTGGCAGGACTTGCAGATAGTGAGGAACATTGTCAGAGGCTACAGAAGGATATAGATAGGCTGGAAATTTGGGCAAAGAAATGGCAGATGGAGTTCAATCCTGATAAATGCGAAGTGATGCATTTTGGTAGAAATAATGTAGGGAGGAGCTATACGATAAATGGCAGAACCATAAAGGGTGTCGATACGCAGAGGGACCTGGGTGTGCAAGTCCACAGATCCTTGAAAGTGACGTCACAGGTGGAGAAGGTGGTGAAGAAGGCATATGGCATGCTTGCCTTTATAGGACGGGGCATAGAGTATAAAAGTTGGGGTCTGATGTTGCAGATGTATAGAACGTTGGTTCGGCCGCATTTGGAATACTGCGTCCAGTTCTGGTCGCCACACTACCAGAAGGACGTGGAGGCTTTGGAGGGAGTACAGAGGAGGTTTACCAGGATGTTGCCTGGTATGGAGGGGCTTAGCCATGAGGAGAGATTGGGTAAACTGGTGTTGTTCTCCCTGGAAAGACGGAGGATGAGGGGAGACTTGATAGAGGTATATAAAATTATGAAAGGCATAGATAGGGTAAACGGTGGGAAGCTTTTCCCCAGGTCGGTGGTGACGTTCACGAGGGGTCATAGGTTCAAGGTGAAGGGGGGGGAGGTTTAACACAGATATCAGAAGGACATATTTTACACAGAGGGTGGTGGGGGCCTGGAATGCGCTGCCAGGCAAGGTGGTGGAGGCGGACACACTGGGAATGTTTAAAACTTATCTAGACAGCCACATGAACGGAGTGGGAATGGAGGGATACAAAAGAATGGTCTAGTTTGGACCAGGGAGCGGCACGGGCTTGGAGGGCCGAAGGGCCTGTTCCTGTGCTGTATTGTTCTTTGTTGCCCTCCAAGGGGCAACTAGGGTTGGGCAATAAATCCCGGCCCAGCCAGCGACGCCCATGTCTCATGAATGAATACAGAAAAATATTCAAAGTCTCTGCGCCCACTGCCTCTTGAGGAAGAAAGTTCCAGAGACTCAGCACCCTCTGAGAGAAAATATTCATCCTCATCTCTGTCTAAAAGGACCCATCTCTTATTTTTAAACAGTGATCCCCAGAGTTAGAATCATAGAATCCGACAGTGCAGAAGGAGACCATTCGGCCCATCACTCTGCACCAACCACAATCCACAAACCCATGCATTTACCCCTAGCTAGTCCCCCTGACATTAAGGCGCAATTTAGCACGGCCAATGCACCCTAAACTGCACATCTTTGGACTGTGGGAGGAAACCGGAGCACCCGGAGGAAACCCACGCAGACACGGGGAGAGAACATGCCGACTGCTAGCAAAGCGTGTTAGGGAACTGGAGAAGGAGCTTGATGACCTCCATCTAATTCGGGAGAATGAGAAGTTTATAGACAGTAGCTTTAGGGAGATAGTTACACCCAAGTAGCAGAGCACAGGAAATTGGGTTACTGTAAGGAGAGGAAATGGCAGTGTGAAAGGACAGGCAGAGCAGGGTTCCCCTGTGGCCATACCCCTCCACAACAGGTATACTGAATTGGATACTGTTGTGGGAGATGCTTTACCTGGGACAAGCTGCGACAGCCGGAACTCTGATACCGAGTCTGGTTCTACAGCGCAAAAGGGTGGGATGAAGGAGAGCAGTAGTGATAGGGGACTCAATGGTCAGAGGTACGGACAGGAGGTTCTGTGGTCGGGACAGAGACTCCCGCATGGTTTGCTGCCTCCCAGGTGCCAAGGTCAGCGATGTCTCTGATCACGTGCACAGCGTTCTAAAGTGGGAAGGTGATCAGCCAGATGTCGTGGTACACATCGGTACCAATGACGTGGGAAGAGTGAGGAGGTCCTAAAGAGTGAGTACAAAGAGCTTGGAAGGAAGTTAAAAAGCAGGACCCCAGGGGTAGTAATCTCAGGATTGCTACCTGAGCCACATGCCAGTGAGGGCAGGAGTAGGATGCTTGGGCGGATGAACACGTGGCTGAGGAACTGGTGCAGGGGGCAAGGTTTCCAATTCTTGGATCATTGGGACCTCTTTTGGGCGGCACGGTAGCACAGTGGTTAGCACTGCTGCTTCACAGCTCCAGGGTCCCAGGTTCGATTCCCGGCTCGGGTCACTGTCTGTGTGGAGTTTGCACATTCTCCTCGTGTCTGCGTGGGTTTCCTCCGGGTGCTCCGGTTTCCTCCCACAGTCCAAAGATGTGCGGGTTAGGTTGATTGGCCAGGTTAAAAATTGCCCCTTAGTGTCCTGGGATGCGTAGGTTAGAGGGATTAGTGGGTAAAATATGTGGGGTGGGATTGTGGTCAGTGCAGACTCGATGGGCCGAATGGCCTCCTTCTGCACTGTAGGGTTTCTATGATTTCTATGATTTCTGGGGCAGGTGGGACCTGTACAAGAGAGACGGGTTACACCTAAACTACAAGGGAACCAATATACTTGCAGGGAGATTTGCTAGTGTTATTGGGGAGTGTTTAAACTAGATTTGCAGGGGGGTGGGAACCAGAGTGTCAGAGCAGATAGTGGAGCAGGGGTAAAAAGACAGGTTAGTTCAAGCAAAATCACAAATGGAAGGGTTGAGTGTGGTGGAAATAATCTTTTGAGGTGTGTCTATTTCAATGCCAGGAGTATTGTGGGGAAGGCAGATGAGCTGAAGGCGTGGATAGACACATGCAAATATGACATTATAGCCATTAGTGAAACTTGGCTACAGGAGGGGCAGGACTGGCAGCTCAATGTTCCAGGGTTCCAATGTTTCAGGCGGGATAGAGGCAGAGGGATAAAAGGTGGGGGGGTAGCATTGTTGGTCAGGGAAAATGTTACAGCGGTACTCAGGCAGGATAGATTAGGGAGCTTGTCTACAGAGGCCCTATGGGTGGAGCTGAGAAACAGGAAAGGTATGACCACATTAATGGGCTTGTATTATAGACCACCCAATAGTCGGCGAGAATTGGAGGAGCAAATCAGCGGAGAGATAGCTGACAACTGCAAGAAACACAAAGTTGTGATAGTAGGGGATTTTAATTTTCCACATATAGATTGGGACTCGCATACTGTTAAAGGTTTAGACAGGGTAGAGTTTGTAAAATGTGTTCAGGAGAATTTTCTACACCAGTATATAGAGGTGCCAACTAGAGAGGATGCGATATTGAATCTCCTATTGGGAAATGAGTTAGGGCAGGTGATGGATGTGAGTGTGAGGGAACACTTTGGATCCAGTGATCATAATGCCATTAGTTTCAACCTGATCGTGGATAAGGATAGATCTGGTCCTCGGGTTGAAGTTCTGAACTGGAAAAAGGCCAAATTTGATGAAATGAGAAGGGATCTGGGAAGTGTGGATTGGCACAGGCTGTTCTCTGGTCAGGATGTAAATGGAAAGTGGGAGGCCTTCAAAGGAGAAATTTTGAGAGTGCAGAGTTTGTATGTTCCTGTGAGGATTAAAGGCAAAGTAAATAGGAATAAGGAACCTTGGTTCTTGAGGGAGATTGTAACACTGATTAAGAGGAAGAGAGAGTTGTATGAAATGTACAGGCAGCAAGGAACAGATCAGATGCTCGAGGAGTATAAAAAGTGCAAGAAGCTATTTAAGAGGGAAATCAGGAGGGCTAAAAGAAGACATGAGGTTGCTTTGGCAGACAGAGTGAAGGAAAATCCAAAGAGCTTCTATAGGTGAGGAGCAAAAGGATAGTGAGGGATAAAATTGGTCCTCTTGAAGACCAGAGTGGTAGACTGTGCATGGAACCAAAAGAGATGGGGGAGATACTAAATGGTTGCTTTGCATCCGTATTTACTGAGGAAACGGGCATGGAGTCTACGGAAATAGGGCAAACAGGTAGGGAGGTCATGGAACCTTTACAGATTAAAGGGGAGGAGGTGCTCGCTGTCTTGAGGCAAATCAGAGTGGATAAATCCCCAGGACCGGACAAGGTATTCCCACGGACCTTGAGGGAAGCTAGTGTTGAACTTGCAGGGGCCCTGGCAGACATATTTAAAATGTCAGTATTCACGGGGGAGGTGCCGGATGATTGGAGGGTGGCTCATGTTCCGTTGTTTAAAAAACGTTCCAAAAGAAATCCGGGAAATTATAGGCCAGTAAGTTTGACGTCAGTGGTGGGCAAGTTATTGGAAGGTGTGATAAGGGATAGGATCTACAAATATTTGGATAGACAGGGACTTATTAGGGAGAGTCAACATGGCTTTGTGCGTGGTAGGTCATGTTTGACCAATCTATTAGTTTTTCGAGGAGGTTACCAGGAAAGTGGATGAAGGGAAGGCAGTGGATGTTGTCTACCTGGATTTCAGCAAGGCCTTTGACAAGGTCCCTCATGGGAGGTTAGTTAGGAAGGTTCAGTCGCTAGGTATACATGGGGAGGTAGTAAATTGGATTAAGACCATAAGACCATAAGACATAGGAGCGGAGTAAGGCCATTCGGCCCATCGAGTCCACTCCACCATTCAATCATGGTTGATTTCAACTCCATTTACCCGCTCTCTCCCCATAGCCCTTAATTCCTCGAGAAATCAAGAATTTATCAATTTCTGTCTTGAAGACGCTCAACGTCTCGGCCTCCACAGCCCTCTGTGGCAATGAATTCCACAGACCCACCACTCTCTGGCTGAAGAAATTTCTCCTCATCTCTGTTCTAAAGTGACTCCCTTTTATTCTAAGGCTGTGCCCCCGCGTCCTAGTCTCCCCTGTTAATGGAAACAACTTCCCTACGTCCATCCTATCTAAGCCGTTCATTATCTTGTAAGTTTCTATCAGATCTCCCCTCAACCTCCTAAACTCCAATGAATATAATCCCACGATCCTCAGACGTTCATCGTATGTCAGGCCTACCATTCCTGGGATCATCCGTGTGAATCTCCGCTGGACCCGCTCCAGTGCCAGTATGTCCTTCCTGAGGTGTGGGGCCCAAAATTGCTCACAGTACTCCAAATG
This sequence comes from Mustelus asterias, assembly GCF_964213995.1. Taxonomy (NCBI): domain Eukaryota; kingdom Metazoa; phylum Chordata; class Chondrichthyes; order Carcharhiniformes; family Triakidae; genus Mustelus; species Mustelus asterias. Next base: position 8,568 of record NW_027592289.1, read on the forward strand.
GGGCCTAACCAGTGCTTTATAAAGCCTCAGAAGTACATCCCTGCTTTTGTATTCCAAGCCTCTTGAGATAAATGACAACATTACATTTGCTTTCTTAATTACGGACTCAACCTGCAAGTTTACCTTTAGAGAATCCTGGACTAGGACTCCCAAGTCCCTTTGCACTTTAGCATTATGAATTTTGTCACCGTTTAGAAAATAGTCCATGCCTCTATTCTTTTTTCCAAAGTGTACGACCTCGCACTTGCCCACGTTGAATTTCATCAGCCACTTCTTGGACCACTCTCCTAAACTGTCTAAATCTTTCTGCAGCCTCCCCACCTCCTCAATACTAGACACTGGCTCAATGGAAGAAGCCAGAGAGTGGTTGTGGAGGATTGCTTCTGAGTGGAGGCCTGTGACTAGTGGTGTGCCGCAGGGATCGGTGTTGGGTCCATTGTTGTTTGTCATCTATATCAATGATCTGGATGATAATGTGGTAAATTGGATCAGCAAGTTTGCTGATGATACAAAGATTGGAGGTGTAGTGGACAGTGAGGAAGGTTTTCAAAGCTTGCAGAGGGATTTGGACCAACTAGAAAAATGGGCTGAAAAATGGCAAATGGAATTTAACGCAGACAAGTGTGAGGTATTGCACATTGGAAGGACAAACCAAAGTAGAACGTACAGGGTAAATGGTAGGACTCTGAAGAGTGCAGTTGAACAGAGGGATCTGGGAATACAGGTACAGAATTCCCTAAAAGTGACGTCACAGGTGGATAGGGTCGTAAAGAGTGCCTTTGGTACATTGGCCTTTTTAAATCGGAATATCGAGTATAAAAGTTGGAGTGTTATGATAAGGTTATACAAGGCATTGGTGAGACCGAATTTGGAGTATTGTGTACAATTTTGGTTACCTAGTTACAGGAAGGATGTAAATAAGGTTGAAAGAGTGCAGAGAAGATTCACAAGGATGTTGCCGGGACTTGAGAAGCTGAGTTACAGAGAGAGATTGAATAGGTTGGGACTTTATTCCCTGGAGCGTAGAAGATTGAGGGGAGATTTGATAGAAGTGTATAAGGTTTTGATGGGTATAGAGAGAGTGAATGCAAGCAGGCTTTTTCCGCTGAGGCTAGGGGAGAAGAAAACCAGAGGGCATGGGTTAAGGATGAAAGGAGAAAGGTTTAAAGGGAATATTAGGTGGGGCTTCTTCACACAGAGTGGTGGGAGTGTGGAGTGAGCTGCCAGATAAAGTGGTAAATGCGGGGTCACTTTTAACATTTAAGAAAAACTTGGACGGGTTCATGGATGAGAGGGGTGTGGAGGGATATGGTCCAAGTGCAGGTCAGTGGGACTAGGCAAAAAATGGTTCGGCACAGACAAGAAGGGCCTGTTTCTGAGCTGTAATTTTCTATGGTTTTCTATGTCGGTTTCGTAGCTGGACCGTGCTAAATTATCCCTTAGTGTCCAAATCCCCGTCACCCCTCCAGATTCCCAGATCCCTCGCCAGTGCAGCTTCCATTAAGCCTTTGCTTCTTCTGGAACTGTCGACAGTCCCGGCAGTGGCCAGTCCTCAAACCTGGCGTTGCTGCTATCACAAAGCGACTGAACAAAGAACAGTACAGCACAGGAAACAGGCCCTTCGGCCCTCCAAGCCTGTGCCGCTCCTTGGTCCAACTAGACCAATCGTTTGTATCCCTCCATTCCCAGGCTGCTCATGTGACTATCCAGGTAAGTTTTAAACGATGTCAGCGTGCCTGCCTCCACCACCCTATTTGGCAGCGCATTCCAGGCCCCCACCACCCTCTGTGTAAAAAAACATCCCTCTAATATCTGAGTTATACTTCGCCCCTCTCACCTTGAGCCCGTGACCCCTCGTGAACGTCACTTCTGATCTGGGAAAAAGCTTCCCACCGTTCACCCTATCTATCCCCTTCATAATCTTGTACACCTCTATTAGATCTCCCCTCATTCTCCGTCTTTCCAGGCAGAACAACCCCAGTTTACCCAATCTCTCCTCATAGCTAAGACCCTCCATACCAGGCAACATCCTGGTAAACCTTCTCTGCACTCTCTCTAACGCCTCCACGTCCTTCTCGTAGTGCGGCGACCAGAACTGGACGCAGTACTCCAAATGTGGCCTAACCAGCGTTCTATACAGCTGCATCATCAGACTCCAGCTTTTATACTCTATACCCCGTCCTATAAAGGCAAGCATACCACATGCCTTCTTCACCACCTTCTCCACCTGTGTTGCCACCTTCAAGGATTTGTGGACTTGCACACCTCGGTCCCTCTGTGTTTCTATACTCCTGATGACTCTGCCATTTATTGTATAACTCCTCCCCACATTATTTCTTCCAAAATGCATCACTTCGCATCCGGATTAAACTCCATCTGCCACCTCTCCGCCCAATTTTCCAGCTTATCTATATCCTGCTGTATTGCCCGACAATGCTCTTCGCTATCCGCAAGTCCAGCCATCTTTGTGTCATCCGCAAACTTGCTAATTACACCAGTTACACCTTCTTCCAAATCATTTATATATATCACAAATAGCAGAGGCCCCAGTACAGAGCCCTGCGGAACACCACAGGTCACAGACCTCCAGCCGGAAAAAGACCCTTCGACCACTACCCTCTGTCTCCTATGTTGTTTTGTTTCTTAAAGACTTGATTAGTTGTAAGTATTCGCATTCCAACCATTATTCATGTAAATTGAGTTTGTGTCTTTATATGCTCTGTTTGTGAACAGAATTCCCACTCACCTGAAGAAGGGGCTTGCAGCTCCGAAAGCTTGTGTGGCTTTTGCTACCAAATAAACCTGTTGGACTTTAACCTGGTGTTGTTAAACTTCTTCCTATGGCCAAGCCAGTTCTCCACCCATCTAGCCACTTCTCCTTGTATCCCATGAGCCTTAACCTTCTTAACCAACTTGCCATGTGGGACTTTGTCAAATGCCTTACTGAAATCCATATAGACGACATCCACGGCCCTTCCTTCATCAACCGTTTTTGTCACTTCCTCAAAAAACTCCACCAAATCTGTAAGGCACGACCTCCCTCTTACAAAACCATGCTGTCTGTCACTAATGAGATTGTTCCTTTCTAAATGCACATACATCCTGTCTCTAAGAATCCTCTCCAACAACTTCCCTACCACGGACGTCAAGCTCACCGACCTATAATGTCCTGGGTTATCCCTGCTACCCTTCTTAAACAACGGGACCACATTCGCTATCCTCCAATCCTCAGGGACCTCACCCGTGTCCAAAGAAACGACAAAGATTTCCGTCAGAGGCCCAGCAATTTCATCTCTCGTCTCTCTGAGCAGTCGAGGATAGATGCCATCAGGCCCTGGGGCTTTGTCAGTTTTAATGTTCCCTAAAAAACCTAACACTTCCTCTCTTGTAATGGAGATTTTCTCTAACGGGTCAACACCTCCCTCCGAGACACTGCCGGTTAACACACCCTTCTCCTTCGTGAATACCGATGCAAAGTATTCATTTAGGATCTCCCCTATTCCCTTGGGTTCTAAGCATAATTCCCCTCCTTTGTCCCTGAGAGGTCCAATTTTCTCCCTGACAACTCTTTTGTTCCTAACGTATGAAGAGAATGCCTTAGGATTCTCCTTAATCCTGTCTGCCAAGAACATCTCGTGACCTCTTTTTGCCCTTCTAACTCCCCGTTTGAGTTCTTTCCTACTCTCTCTGTATTCCTCCAGAGCCCCATCTGTTTTCTGTTGCTTGGACTTAACGTACGCCTCCCTTTTCATTTTAATCAGATCCTCAATTTCCCTGGTTATCCACGGCTCTCGAATCCTACCTTTCCTTTTTACAGGCACATGCCTATCCTGCAGCCTTATCAATTGTTCCTTAAAAGACTCCCACATGCCAGACGCGGACTTACCCTCGAACATCCTCTCCCAATCAACATCCATCAATTCCTGCCTAATCCGGCTATAGTTAGCCTTCCCCCAATTTCGCACCCTGCCCGTAGGACAGCACTCATCCTTGTCCATTACTATCCTGAAGTTAACAGAGTTGTGGTCACTTTTGCCACATGTTCCCCGACCGAAACTTTGACGACCTGACCGGGCTCATTTCCCAGAACTAGGTCCAGTATAGCCCCCTCTCTAGTCAGGCTATCTACATACTGTTCCAAAGAACCTTCCAGTACGCATTTTACAAATTCCTCCCCGTCCGGACCCCCAGCTCTAAGCACTTTCCAGTCTGTGCCAGGGAAATTAAAGTCCCCCACCACAACAACCCTATTTATTCTGCACCTATCCAGAATCTCCTGACATATCCTTTCCTCCACTTCCTGTGGGCTGTTGGGTGGTCTGTAGTACACCCCCAGCATAGTGACTGCACCCTTCCTGTTTCTGAGTTCCACCCACAGCGACTCAGTCCCCTCTAAGTTGTCTACCCTCTGCACCGCGGTAATATGCTCCTTAACTAATATCACTACTCCCCCACCTTTTTTAGCCCCTCCTCTATCTCGCCTAAAACACTTATACCCCGGAATATTCAGCTGCCAGTCCTGTCCTTCTTTTAACCAAGTTTCCGTCACCGCAACCACATCCAAATTCCACATAAGCATTAAGGCCCTAAGTTCGTCTGTTTTACCCGTTACGCTCCTCGCATTGAAGCAGATGCACTCCAGACCTCCAGGCCCACTCAGGTCATCCTCCTCCAGAGTGCTCCTCTTCTTAGCTAGCCTTGCCCTGGCCCCCAGCTCAACCCCAGCCTCAGTATTTACTGACCTACTGTTTTGTTCCCCACCCCCCTGCCACACTAGTTTAAATCCTGCCGAAACACTCTAGCAAAACTCCCAGCCAGGATATTTGCTCCCTTCCAGTTAAGGTGTAACCCATCCTTTCTGTACAGTTGCCATCCTGACTTGAAGATTTCCCAGTTATCTATGAATTTAAAACCCTCCCTCTTGCACCAGTCCTTTAGCCACGCGTTCAACTGTAGAATCTCCCTGTTCCGAGCCTCACTTGCACTAGACACCGGGAGCAGTCCAGAGATTGCTACCCTGGAGGCCTTACTTTTTAGCCTAGCACCCATCTCCCTGAATTTCTCTCGTATGACCCCCCTGCTCTTCTTACCTACATCATTTTCACCAATGTGTATAATCACATCTGTTTGACTACCTTCCTTTTTAAATATGCTTCCTACCCTCTCGGAGACATCCAGTACCCCGGCACCAGGGAGGCAGACTACCATCCTGGATTCTCGTTCACTCCCACAGAACCGCCTGTCCGTGCCTCTAACCATTGCGTCCCCCACAACTATCGCTCTCCTAAACCCCTTCTTTCCCTTCCGGACCCCTGAGCCTGTCTCCGTGGAGGCGATCTGGTCCTCGTGGCTTACCCCTGGAGAGTCATCCCCCTCCACAGAATCCAAAACAATATACCTATTTTGGAGGGGGACAACCACAGGGGATCCCTCCACAGACTGCTCACTCCCTTCCCTTCTCCCATCTGTTGCCCATCCCTTTCTTTGATGGGAGACTGCCACTAGGGTACTTTCTGGCACGTCACCCTTCTGACTATTACCCCTCCTAACTGTGACCCACGTGTCTTCCTTCCGAGACCCTGGTGTCACTACCTGACTATAACTTTTATCTATTAATCTCTCATTTTCCCTAACTAAACTGAGTTCATCGAGCCTCAGCTCCAGCTCCCTTACACGATCCTTCAGGAGTCGCAGTTCCACGCATCTGGCACAGATATGGACTTCCGGGAGGCAAGTTGTCTCCAGGAACTCCCACATCCCACACCGAATGCGGTATACTGGCCTCCCACTCATACCAGTCATAGCTTTTGGGAGATGAAACAAAAAAGGGGGTGTAACAGAAGAAAAACAAACAACTGACCTTCTACTGGTCCAGGTTTCCTTTCAGCGAGGACCACCTCTCCAGGTAGGCATGAAAATCTCGCCCCGAGTTGAGTAACGTCCCACCGAGTGACGGGACAGTCCCCTCTATCATTGTCAATCAGCATAGAATCCCTTCAGTGCAGAAGGCAATTCGGCCCATCGAGCCTGCACCGACTGACAGAGTATCTTACCCAGGCCCTCCCCACACCCTATCCCCACAACCCCACACACCTAACATGGCCAATCCCCCTAACCTGCACACCTTTGGACACTCGGGGGCAATTTAGCACGGCCAATCCACCGAACAGTCCCCATTCAAGAGGCGGCTGGATAGAGCTCTCAGGAATGGGATCAAAGGCTACCGGGAGAAAGCAGGATTAGGCTATCGAGTTGGACGATCAGCTGTGATGGCGATGAATGGGGGAGCAGGCTCGAAGGGCCGAATGGCCTCCTCCAGGTCCAATCTTCTCTGAGGCGAGATATTCCTCTGAATGGTTAGGCATCACTGTCTCAGAGGGGAGGTCAACCTCCGCTTCAGAACACTTTCTTTCTGGAATCTTCTTTCCCCGAGCCACACTTGCCGACAGAATAGAAAGGAATAGCCGTCTCTGACCATTCATTTATTTGCACCATCCATTCATACACACAAAAAAAAGTAAACATTACATTTTTAAAAATAACTACCTGCAAAAAAAAAAACTGCTGGCTTTTTTACCTCAACCAGAATTTTGTACAGAAAAAGACAAAGAAAATAAAATATACAATTCACATTGAGGTGTTTGGGATCTGGTGGCAGCCCCTGCAGCCTGGAGAGAGATCCCCAAATCCCTGGTTCGCCTTCCCCCGCCCCACCACCCACCCCGGCGGGCACCCCTCCACCCTGGTTCGCACCTCCCCCACACTCACCCAACTCGGTTCGCACCCCTCCACCCTCGTTCATGCCCTCCCGCTCACACGTCTCCACTCCCCTCGGTTCAAATCCCACTGCCCCCCCCCCCCGGTGCCAACTTGCAGACTTCCATCAGAGATGCAACTGCACAAACGTCAAGAACATTTAAACCAACACAGCGGTGGCAAGAGATCAGAAGGGTTAGTGTTGGAGGCGGCGGGGGTTCCTGTGTTACTCAGGGTTGGAGGGGGAAGGGGGGGGACCCTGTGTGTCACTCGGGGTTGGAAGGGGAACGGGGACCCTGTGTGTCACTCGGGGCTGGAGGGGGAACGGGACCCTGTGTCACTCGGGGCTGGAAGGGGAACGGGGACCCTGTGTCACTCGGGGCTGGAGGGGGAACGGGGGACCCTGTGTCACTCGGGGTTGGGGGAAAGGGGGGGTCCCTGTGTCACTCGGGGCTGGGGGAAAGGGGGGGTCCCTGTGTCACTCAGGGTTGGGGGAAAGGGGGGACCCTGTGTCACTCGGGGCTGGAGGGGGAACGGGGGACCCTGCGTCACTCGGGGCTGGAGGGGGAACGGGGGACCCTGCGTCACTCGGGGCTGGAAGGGGAACGGGGGACCCTGTGTCACTCGGGGCTGGAAGGGGAACGGGGGACCCTGCGTCACTCGGGGCTGGAAGGGGAACGGGGGACCCTGTGTCACTCAGGGCTGGGGGAAAGGGGGGACCCTGTGTCACTCAGGGCTGGAGGGGGTGGAATGGGGAGGGGGAGAATGGGACGGAAAAAGAAACACAAGTCAGCAGGGGGCGGAGGTCAGCCCGGGCAGACCGGGAGGGGGGGGGGGGGGGCGGAGGCAGAGATCGGCCCGGGCAGAGTGGGTGGGTGGGACCACTTGCATCTCTTGGCTGTGTGAACTCTGGGTGGGAAATAACTTGTGCTTGGCAATCGGGGGAGGGGGCAAGATCCGAGCGTAGAGGCACCCCCCCCACTCAGGGTCGGGGGGGGGTGGTCCTCCCTGAGGAGAGGGGTGGGTTGGGTGTCTCCCCTAAGCAAAGGGGGGAGGCCATTGGGTACACGCTCCATCTGCGGCTGGGTGGTGAGTTAGGACGGGAGGTCCCTCTCTGCACTCCCTGTCGCAGCCCCCAGCACAGGCCGACGACACTCAGTGGCCTCTGGCACGTGGAGACCCTCTGGAACCACCCCACCTTCCCGCTCCCGCCCTCAACATCTCCTACAGACTGACCGCCCCCATTCCCTCTCTCTCTCTCTTCCCCCCCGGCCCCCCCCGCAACCAGAATAAATAATAGGGAGGGAACGTCGAGGAAACCACAAATCGGGACTGCGAACCGCACGCAAAGATCCACGTTTCTCCCGGAGTCCCGGCGACGCTGTCCCACGGGGAGCATCGCAAGCACCAAAAATACCTCTCGCAGGCACGGCTCTGTCCCCGGGGCTACGTCTTCCTGATCCGGGGGGGGCGGGGACGATGTCTGATGGCTTTTTTGGGGGGGGGGGGGGGGGGGAGGGGGGAGAAGTGGCAGGAAAACAGAAATGGGTCCCTGGGCGTCGCTATGTACAACAGTTCACGTCCCCGCAGCTCCTCAGCTGTGTGGGTAATATTGACTGTAGTTCCATGGGTTCTGATAACCATATGTTCCGTAAGGCTGCGGAGAGAGGGAGGGAGGGGGACGGAGAGAGAGAGAGAGAGAGACGGGAAATCAGTGAGGAGCCATGCCTGGAACCACCCGCCTCCCCCCGCCCCAATCGACCCATTAATCCCCATCGGGTGATATCCCCGTTCAAGCCAGGAAGCTGTGGGTTCGAGCCCCACTCCCGGACTCGACCGGCTGACCGCGGGGAACTCTCTGAATAACGTCCCCGTGCGGCTGCAGACCGACCGGGTATTTGCGGAGATCAGGTTGCCGGTGGAGGGGGAAGGGTAGGATCATAAAAGCGCAGAAAGAGGCCATTCGGCCCATCGAGTCTGCACCGACCACAATCCCACCCAGGCCCCATACATTTACCCTAGCTCGTCCCCCTGACATTAAGGGGCAATTTAGTACATAGAACAGTACAGCACAGAAGGCCCTTCGGCCCACGATGTTGTGCCGAGCTTTATCTGAAACCAAGATCAAGCTATCCCACTCCCTATCAGCCTGGTGTGCTCCATGTGCCTATCCAATAACCGCTTAAATGTTCCTGAAGTGTCTGACTCCACTATCACTGCAGGCAGTCCATTCCACACCCCAACCACTCTCTGCGTAAAGAACCTACCTCTGATATCCCTCCTATATCTCCCACCACGAACCCTATAGTTATTCCCCCTTGTAATAGCTCCATCCACCCGAGGAAATAGTCTTTGAACGTTCACTCTATCTATCCCCTTCATCATTTTATAAACCTCTTTTAAGTCTCCCCTCAGCCTCCTCCGCTCCAGAGAGAACAGCCCTAGCTCCCTCAACCTTTCCTCATAAGACCTACCCTCCAAACCAGGCAGCATCCTGGTAAATCACCTCTGCACTCTTTCCAGCGCTTCCACATCCTTCTTATAGTGAGGTGACCAGAACTGCACACAATATTCCAAATGTGGTCTCACCAAGGTCCTGCACAGTTGCAGCATAACCCCACGGCTCTTAAAACTCCAACCTCCTGTTAATAAAAGCCAACACACTATAGGCCTTCTTCACAGCTCTATCCACTTGAGTGGCAACCTTTAGAGATCTGTGGATATGGACCCCAAGATCTCTCTGTTCCTCCACTGTCTTCAGAACCCTACCTTTGACCCTGTAATCCACATTTAAATTAGTCCTACCAAAATGAATCACCTCACATTTATCAGGGTTAAACTCCATTTGCCATTTTTCAGCCCAGCTTTGCATCCTATCTATGTCTCTTTGCAGCCTACAACAGCCCTCCACCTCATCCACTGCTCCACCAATCTTGGTGTCATCAGCAAATTTACTGATCCACCCTGCAGCCCCCTCCTCTAAGTCATTAATAAAAATCACAAAGAGCAGAGGACCAAGCACTGATCCCTGTGGCACTCTGCTAGCAACCTGCCTCCAGTCCGAAAATGTTCCATCCACCACCACACTGTCTTCGATCAGATAGCCAGTTACCTATCCAATCGGCCAACTTTCCCTCTATCCCACACCTCCTCACTTTCATCATAAGCCGACCATGGGGGACCTTATCAAACGCCTTACTAAAATCCATGTATATGACATCAACTGCCCTACCTTCATCAACACACTTAGTTACCTCCTCAAAAAATTCAATCAAATTTGTGAGGCACGACTTGCCCTTCACGAATCCGTGCTGACTATCTCGGATTAATCCGCATCTTTCTAAATGGTCGTAAATCCCATCCCTAAGGACCTTTTCCATCAATTTACTAACCACCGAAGTAAGACTAACCGGTATGGCCAATCCACCTAACCTGCACATCTTTGAACTGTGGGAGGAAACCGGAGCTCCCGGAGGAAACCCATGCGACACGGGGGTGGGGGGGGAACGTGCAAACTCCACACAGACAGTGACCCGAGGCTGCAATCGAACCCGGGTCCCTGGCGCTGTGAGGCAGCAGTGCCAACCACCGTGCCGTCCCGTTGTCGAGGGTAGTGCTACAAGGCGGAGGGGCTGATCTGTTCCGAGTAGAAGGACTGTTCAGGAGCAGAAGCCACTCGGAAAAGGATTTGGAATTCGTTGGCACGCACTCGAGGGGTCTCAGGTGATTGCTAAAATTACTGAAGGCAAAGTTTTAAAGTTTATTTATTCGCGTCACAAGTCGGCTTTCATTAACACTGCAATGAAGTTACTGAACTTGCCACACTCCGACGCCTGTTCGGGTTACACTGAGGGAGAATTTAGCACCTTAACCAGCACGTCTTTCGGACTGTGGGAGGAAACCGGAGCACCCGGAGGAAACCCACGCAGACACGGGGAGAACATGCAGACTCCACACAGACAGTGACCCAAGCCGGGAATCGAACCCGGGTCCCTGGTGCTGTGAGGCAGCGGCGCTAACCCGCTGTGCCACCGTGAGTTTTGGGGCTTTTGAAGCTGTGAGCTTGTTATTTTGAGAGGATGGAGGTAAGGGATTTGTTTTTGGGGGGGTGGTGGGAGTTAGGGGGCAGTACGGGGTGACATACCTGATACCACGCACTGTAGTTGTACGCTGCTTGGCTGCTGGTTAGGTCTCCGCTGACCAGGGCGGTGGAGTTGGTGGTGGTGGTGGAAGCTGTGCTCGCTGCGCTGGCTGTAGAGGAATCGTCCAGTCTCGCTTTCTTGTCGTCTGGTTCCTCAGTGCTGTAAAGAGCAGGGTTACCGTGTCAATGAGGAGCTGGGGGTTCTCCTGGGGGAGATGGGGAACCCGGTCAATCGCGCTGGCAGCAAATCATCGCAGGCAAGGGGATTCTCACCATCCTGTACCGACCACATCCCCATCTCCCTACCCAATCCTGTTCACTGACAAATTGGGAAGAGGGAGTGCCGCACTGTGGGAGGGTCAGTGCTGAGGGAGTGCCGCACTGTGGGAGGGTCAGTGCTGAGGGAGCGCTGCACTGTGGGAGGGTCAGTGCTGAGGGAGCGCCGCACTGTGGGAGGGTCAGTGCTGAGGGAGCGCCGCACTGTGGGAGGGTCAGTGCTGAGGGAGCGCTGCACTGTGGGAGGGTCAGCGCTGAGGGAGCGCCGCACAGTGGGAGGGTCTGTGCTCAGGGAGCACCGCACTGTGGGAGGGTCAGTGCTGAGGGAGTGCCGCACTGTGCGAGGGTCAGTGCTGAGGGAGCACCGCACTGTGCGAGGGTCAGTGCTGAGGGAGCACCGCACTGTGCGAGGGTCAGTGCTGAGGGAGCGCCGCACTGTGCGAGGGTCAGTGCTGAGGGAGCGCCGCACTGTGCGAGGGTCAGTGCTGAGGGAGCGCCGCACTGTCGGAGAGTCAGTGCTGAGGGAGCGCCGCACTGTGGGAGGGTCAGTGCTGAGGGAGCGCCGCACTGTGGGAGGGTCAGCGCTGAGGGAGCGCCGCACTGTGGGAGGGTCAGTGCTGAGGGAGCGCCGCACTGTGGGAGGGTCAGTGCTGAGGGAGCGCCGCACTGTGGGAGGGTCAGCGCTGAGGGAGCGCCGCACTGTGGGAGGGTCAGCGCTGAGGGAGCGCCGCACTGTGGGAGGGTCAGCGCTGAGGGAGCGCCACACTGTGGGAGGATCAGTGCTGAGGGAGCGCCGCACTGTGGGAGGGTCAGCGCTGAGGGAGCGCCGCACTGTGGGAGGGTCAGCGCTGAGGGAACACCACCCGGGTGGAAGGTGAGATCAGGTATTAAACCAAGGCCACGTTTGCTCTTTTCCAGTGGACAATAAAGATCCTACGACACACTTGAAAAATCACAGGGGGGTTTAGAGCCGGCACAGGCAAGATGGGCCGAATAGCGTTAGTTACGCTCCAAATATCGATGCTGTTTCCTGCCTCCTGGCCAATAGCAAAAGTCTCAGCGAATATTAAATCCAGATGCCTTGGTGAGTTATGGGGGCGGGTTGCAGTGCACAGCTGGCCGCTGCGTTTCTTAGACAGGGTATCAACTAGGAAAGGCGCTTTAGAACTCAGAGTCCTTCTGGATCAAATTGAGAGCAGCGTGTTACACCTTCCTCTCGAGGCCTCCGCAGATGTGAACATGCCAATCTCAATCAGGCCCGGGAGGGGCGGTGAAGAAACCGATTGTTGGGTTTAATGCCTAAACTCAGACAATGGGGCATCACCACACATAGAATCCCTACAGTGCAGGAGGAGGCCATTCGGCCCATCGAGTCTGCACCGGCCACAATCCCACCCAGGCCCTATCCCCATAACCCCATTCATTTACCCTAGCTAGTCCCCCTGACACTAAGGGGCAATTTAGCATGACCAATCCACCTAACCTGCACATCTTTCGGACTGTGGGAGGAAACCGGAGCACCCGGAGGAAACCCACGCAGACACTGTGGGACAATGTGCAGACTCCGCACAGACAGTGACCCGAGGCCGGAATCGAACGCGGGTCCCTGGCGCTGTGAGGCAGCAGTGCTAATCCGCTGCGCCACCGTGCCAGCCCCTGTGTAAGAGCAGTGAGGTGGGTGCTGCTCTCTCACGCTCAACTCAAAAGCAGCAGGCGCACTGGAACACCAAGTGCCCGCTCGCGGCGGGATGGCGGCGTTAAGGGCAGCGAGGAAAAGCGGGCGCACTCACCCATTCTCAGCCGCCCGCTTCTTACTGGAGTTCTGCTTGAGGAGGCGCTGGTGTTCGTCGTAGGCATGTAGTAAACTGCAGCAGGCGGCGGGGGAGAGAGAGAGAGAGAGAGAGAGAGAGAGGAGACACGTCAGACACCGGGAGACGAGTACAGATAAAACTCAGCCGGCAGAAAGCTGCGAGGGAGGGGACAGACACGCACAAAACTGTAAATACACACACTCAAAGCCCGCTTTCCTGCGCTTTAGATTCTCAAATATTCACGGTTCCTCTCTCTCCCCCTCAGACAGAGACTCCCCCCCCCCTTCCCCTCACAGAGACTCCCCCTTTCCCTCAGACACTCCCCCCCTTCCCCTCAGACACAGAGACTGCCCCCCCTTCCCCTCAGAGACTCTCCCCCCCCTCCCCTCAGACAGAGACTCCCCCACTCACCCTCAGACACCCCCCCTTCCCCTCAGACACAGACTCACCCCCCCACTTCCCCTCAGAGACTCACCCCCCCCCTCCCCCTCAGACACAGAGACTCCCTCCCCTTCCCCTCAGACAGAGACTGCCCCCCCCTTTCCCTCAGACACAGAGACTCCCCCCCCCATTCCCTCAGACACAGAGACTGCCCCCCCTTTCCCTCAGACACAGAGACTCCCCCACTCACCCTCGGACACCCCTCCTTCCCCTCAGACACAGACTCCCCCCTCCCCCTCCCCCACAGACACAGAGACACCCCCCTCCCCCTACCCCACAGACACCCCCCTCCCCCTGCTGACAGAGACACCCCCCTCCCCCCCGTAGACAGACACTGACACTCACGACTGTACGTTGCAGCCAAAATCCTCCAGGAACTCCACTCTCCGCTGGGAGAAGACTATTTTGGTCTCCAGGGGGAGGGAGCTGGCCAGCACCTGCTCAAAGCAGCCCAAGATGTTACTCTCGTTTATCCGGATGTCCCCGCTGAACTCCAACTCCAACAGGTTCAGGTACAGCTTGGTGTTCTCCTGGCGGGGCCAAAGGCACGGCACATTAGGAGGGAGACTGGGAACGGCTTCTCATGCGGGCCCACTCGACGCAAGCCCCCCCGCGTCCTCCTCCAAACGCCAGGGCTACCCGCGCCTCACACCAGCCTCGACTGAGGCGGCCTGTCCAGTAACGGAGCGGCACACTGTTCAGTTAGGGGAGCCCACCGTCTGATCACCCGGAACACGCTCGGAAAACCACCAAGATTGGAAACCCAGCGACATCAAATTTATTTTATTTATTAGTCACAAGTCAGGCTTACATTAACACTGCAATGAAGTTACTGTGAAAATCCCCCTAGTCGCCCACACTCCGGTGCCTGTTCGGGTTACACCGAGGGAGAATTTAGCACCCTAACCAGCACGTCTTTCAGACTGTGGGAGGAAACCGGAGCACCCGGAGGAAGCCGATACGATATTGAGTTTTAAGGGGCGTCTTGACAGATACATAGAATCATAGAAACCCTACAGAACAGAAGGAGGCCATTCGGCCCATCGAGTCTGCACCGACCACAATCCCACCCAGCCCTACCCCCACATATTTACCCGCTAACCCTCTAACCTACACATCCCAGGACTCTAAGGGGCAATTTTTAACCTGGCCAATCAACCTAACCCGCACATCTTTGGAGTTTGGGAGGAAACCGGAGCACCCGGAGGAAACCCACACAGACACGAGGAGAATGTGCAAACTCCACACAGACAGTGACCCCCAAGCCGGGAATCGAACCCGGGACCCTGGAGCTGTGAAGCAGCAGTGCTAACCACTGAGCTACCGTGCCGCCCTTATAGAGGGATGCGGTCCCCGGAAGGGTAGGGGGTTTTAGTTCAGTCGGGGCAGCATGGTCGGTGCGGGCTTGGAGGGGCCGAAGGGCCTGTCCCTGTGCTGTAATTTTCTTTGTTCTTTGAGGACTGGGGAACGTCACTGAGCCCTGCAATTACGCTGCGTTTCGCTGCTTTGATTCGGTCTGATGCAGTTTCCCTCTGTAGCACCCCCCCCCCACGACCCCCACTCACCTTGTCCCCCCCCCGCCGACCCCCGCTCACCTTGTCCCTCTCGACGGCCTCCAGCAGCACTTTGCGGGCCTTCACCAGGCTCTTCTGCACTTTCAGCAGCTGCCGGGCCAGCTTGATGGCGAAGAAGGAGGCCAGGGCAGTGTCGCGGTGCTGCTCGATGGCCTCGCGCAGCAGCCCCTCCGCCTGCTCCAGGTGCCCGCAGCGCCGTTCCAGGCTCACCCGCCGCAGCAGCACCATGGCCAGGCCGGGCACCACCATCTGGAAGGACTTCAGGATACGGCGGGCTTCCTCCAGGTCACCTAGGCAAAGCAACACGAGAGCAAATTCACATCAGGGGCACACTAAGGGGCAATTTAGCATGGCCAATCCACCTAACCCGCACATCTTTGGACACTAAGGGGCAATTTAGCACGGCCAATCCACCTAACCCGCATATCTTTGGACACTAAGGGGCAATTTAGCACGGCCAATCCACCTAACCTGCACATCTTTGGACACTAAGGGGCAATTTAGCATGGCCAATCCATCTAACCCACACATCTTTGGACACTAAGGGGCAATTTAGCATGGCCAATCCACCTAACCTGCACATCTTTGGACACTAAGGGGCAATTTAGCACGGCCAATCCACCTAACCTGCACATCTTTGGATACTAAGAGGCAATTTAGCATGGCCAATCCACCTAATCCGCACATCTTTGGACACTAAGGGGCAATTTAGCATGGCCAATCCACCTAACCCGCACATCTTTGGACACTAAGGGACAATTTAGCACGGCCAATCCACCTAACGTGCACATCCTTGGACACCAAGGGGCAATTTAGCATGCCGAATGCACCTAACCTGCATGCCTTTAGACTGTGGGAGGAAACCGGAGCACCCGGAGGAAACCCATGCGGACACGGGGGGAGGGGGGCGCGGCGGAGAGAGAATCCAGGTCCCTGTTGCTGTGGGGGCAGTAGCGCAGGCCCCTCGGCCACGCACGGGAGGGAGGGAGGGGGCTGGGTGCGCGTGCCCGCGATCGATTCCCCCCGCCCCCCCCCCCCCCATCTTACCTTGCTGCTCCTCAAAAGCGGCCCACAGCAGGTGCAGGGTGGGCTTCTTGGGCAGGTGGACCATGCAGGCCCGCTGGAAGACGTTACGCACCCCCTCGACGCTGTGGCTCTCCAGGTACTTGGCGTACTGCGGGCAAGAGGGAGGTCAGAGAGGGATGAGGGGCGACGGGAGGCACCAGTTCCGACGCACACGGCGCCGATTTTAAAAAATAAAAAGACATCATGGTACAGCTTATTGAGAACTGGAGGGGGCACTCACAGTGGTAACAGGCTTACACATTTCTTCAGCAATTCCTTAACTTCTTTAGTGTGATGCAACACGTGCAGATAAAACAGCAATGGAATTAAAAGATTATGTTAGAAGTCAGATCATCAAAGTAAAACGTGAAATTCTTTTTGTTCTTGTTGTTGGAACGCTTTTGCAAAAATAATAATAATAATAAAAGTAATCAACAAACACAAAAATTAAATCAAAGAAAGGAATTTATAGAGGAAACGGGAAGCCACCGCTCGGGAACGATCGGCAGGGATGCTGGGATCAGTATCCCGGCGGCGGTAGGCTTCCGAGAAGGGGGGGTTCACCTTGATCCAGAAGTCCTCGTACAGAGCACAGGCGATCATGCAACGCTCGAACAATACCAGAACCCGCTCGTTGGTGCCGCCGGATATCTCGAAGTCCAGGTAGTCCTTCCAGTTCTTCAGCTGCACCCGCTCCAGGGGCTTGACGTGGAAGTACGGCCGCTTGATCTGAGGAGAGGGCGAGACGGAAAGGGGAGAGAGGGGGGAGTAACCCGTGGGTGACAGGCCGACGGAAGGGGGTAAAGAAACCCCCCCCGAGATTATCCCCCCCCCCCCCGACCCACCCCATTTTAATCACATCGCCACTGCACCGTCTTATTAGCAGGGTAAATACGTGGGGGCTATGGGGATAGTTGGCGTTCTATGGTCCAAATGGCCTCCATCTGCGCGACAGGCATTCTATAAACTCCCTGCCTGAACCCCGCTGCCTCTCCCTCCATTTAAGTGCCCCCCCCCCCCCAAAAGCCTTCCCTCTTTTTAAGTCGCCCCACCCCTGCCTCTCCCTTCTTTTAAGTCACTCCCAACTCTCTCCCCCCCCAGCCGTCCACTCCCCCCAGCCTAATGTTTGGTCGCCACTGTTAGCGTCCACCGTTCTCCTTGAAGTAACACTGCAGGGTTATTAGCAGCCACCTGGACAGCAGAGGGGGGGCCGGCGCATCATAGGATCCCGACAGTGCAGGAGACCATTCAGCCCGTCGACTCTGCACTGACAACAATCCCACCCAGGCCCTCTCCCCATAACCCCATCTATTTTACCCTACCTAATCCCCCTGACACTAAGGGGGCAATTTAGCATGGCCAATCCACCTAACCAGCACGTCTTTCGGGACTGTGGGAGGAAACCGGAGCAAACCCACGCAGACACGGGGAGAACGTGCAGACTCCGCACGGACAGTGACCCGAGGCCGGAATCGAACCCGGGTCCCTGGCGCTGTGAGGCAGCAGTGCTAACCACAGTGCCGAGATGTGAAAGACAGCACTTCTGACAACGCAGCACCCTCGCAGTACTGGCACTAGGGGAACCCATTACGGTTACAGGCCACATTGGCAGTGATGGGGAAGGGGGAATGTATGTGTGCGCATGTGCATGTGTGTGTTAGCATGCATGTGTGTGTGTGTGAGAGCGCATGACTGTGTGTGTGTGCGTGTGCAAGTGTGTGCCTGTGTCTGTGTGTCTGTCTGCACGAGTACAAGGATTCTCTCTTTAGAGAGATGCAGGAACAGGATGGGTGAGCTACTCTTGCTCCTCACCGCCCCCGCCTGGCGAACGCCCTGCACCGCGGCCCTGCTCCTGTCCTGGCACAGCTGCTGGCAAAGCAGGTTAGACATCGGGAGAGCGGGGAGGGAGGGGGGAAGGGAGAGAGACTGGTTCCACCTTACCGCCTCCTCAAAGTTCCACCTCTTGCTGACTTCCTCCTCGTTCAGTAGGTACATCTCCTGCCGGGTGGCCACGAGGTGCGCTCGGATCTTCTCCAGCTCTGTGTCCGCCTGACACGGGAGGGACGGAGGGGTGGGGGGCATGGTGAAGAAACAAACGTCAGCACGGAAAACTGGCACTCGGTGGCACAAATTAGCACACGCACCCAATGTAAAACCCGCCTGCCTGTATCACACTCACGCCACCCCCCCCCAACACCGAGCTGTGTAACAGTCAGTGCAGCTTCCCCTGGACGTGAGCTAATGGGACAGGATCCGCCCCCCGCCCCCACCACCCCCAACCAACCAACATTCCCGTAAGGAAGTGGACGCTGTGAATTTGAGGTAACAGAGCCCCAGCCCCAGTGTCAGATCTGGCACAAGCCCGCTCATGGATGTTGCTAAGAGGAGGTGGTGGAAGCCGGCACATTGAAGAGGCGTCTGGATGGGGACATGAATGGGGAGGGGAGACAGAGAGATACTGACCGAGTAAGGGCAGAAGGGTTTTTTTAAAAAAAGTTCCCTCCCTCAGGCAAACACACACACACTCCCTCCCTCAGGCAAACACACACACACTCCCTCCCTCAGGCAAACACACACACACCTTCCCTCCCTCAGGCAAACACACACACCCTCCCTCCCTCAGGCAAACACACACACCCTCCCTCCCGCAAACACACACACACTCCCTCCCTCAGGCAAACACACACACGCGCGCACACACACACCCTCCCTCAGGCAAACACACACACACCCTCCCTCCCTCCCTCAGGCAAACACACACACACCCTCCCTCCCTCCCTCAGGCAAACACACACACACCCTCCCTCCCTCCCTCAGGCAAACACACACACACCCTCCCTCCCTCAGGCACACACACACACACCCTCCCTCCCTCAGGCAAACACACACACACACACACACTCCCTCAGGCAAACACACACACACCCTCCCTCCCTCAGGCACACACACCCTCCCTCCCTCAGGCAAACACACACACACCCTCCCTCAGGCAAACACACACACACACCCTCCCTCCCTCAGGCACACACACACCCTCCCTCCCTCAGGCACACACACACCCTCCCTCCCTCAGGCACACACACACCCTCCCTCCCTCAGGCACACACACACCCTCCCTCCCTCAGGCACACACACACCCTCCCTCCCTCAGGCACACACACACCCTCCCTCCCTCAGGCACACACACACCCTCCCTCCCTCAGGCACACACACACCCTCCCTCCCTCAGGCACACACACACCCTCCCTCCCTCAGGCACACACACACCCTCCCTCCCTCAGGCACACACACACCCTCCCTCCCTCAGGCACACACACACCCTCCCTCCCTCAGGCGCACACACACCCTCCCTCCCTCAGGCGCACACACACCCTCCCTCCCTCAGGCACACACACACCCTCCCTCCCTCAGGCGCACACACACCCTCCCTCCCTCAGGCGCACACACACCCTCCCTCCCTCAGGCACACACACACCCTCCCTCTCTCAGGCAAACACACACACACCCTCCCTCCGGCGCATGCACGCGCGCGCACGCACAGCAACTCTGTTCCTGAGGACTCGGTTCCCAAGGACTTGCAAACAATCCCTGGATGTCAGCTTGTGGGATTGGCCTCTGTCCGATCGGTCAATAAAAATAAAAATCAGGCTGCCTCCGGACAGGAAGAGACAAAGTCAGGCAAATAACTCGCCAAGGTGGGAAAAGTATAAAAGGGGGGGCCACCTTCTCCTCATCGGTGGTCCCCACGCCGGGGGGAGGGTCATCCCCGGGCGGACCCTCGTCACATTCCGCCTCTGCCGCTGTCAGGCTGGTGACGACCTCGGATCTCAGCCTGAGGAACTCATCGGTGGACAGGATGTCCTTCGGGGAGTAGCTCTGCACATGCTCCTTAAACCTGTGTGACAGAGAGAGAGAGAGCCAGGGTTAGGACGCAGCTCTGGGTGAAACTGTCCACCGGGGAGGGGGCTTCCCACTCTCACACCACAACCCGTCTCTTCCCCCCTCTCTGTTCACCAACCTACACTAGCTCCCGGGTGGAAAGGCAAGGCAGTGGTTAGCGCTGCTGCCTCAGAGCCAGGCTGGGCTACTGGTGTCATACAACACAATCCCTACGGTGCAGAGAGCGGCTATTCGGCCCATCAAGACTCTCCCGACAGCAATCCCACCCAGGCCCCAGCCCCGTAACCCCACATATTTACCCTGCTAATCTCCCTGACACTAAGGGGCAATTTAGCATGGCCAATCCCCCTAACCTGCACATCTTTGGATACTAAAGGGCAATTTAGCATGGCCAGTCCACCCAACTTGTGGAAAAGATTGAAAGGGTGCAGAGGAGATTTACAAGGATGTTGCCTGGATTGAGTGGCATGCCTTATGAGGATAGGCTGAGGGAGCTCGGTCTTTTCTCCTTGGAGAGACGTAGGATGAGAGGAGACCTAATAGAGGTGTATAAGATGTTGAGAGGCATAGATCGGGTGGACTCTCAGAGGCTTTTTCCGAGGGTGGAAATGGCTGCTACGAGAGGACACAGGTTTACAAAGAACAAAGAACAGTACAGCACAGGAAACAGGCCCTTCGGCCCTCCAAGCCTGTGTCGCTCCTTGGTCCAACTAGACCAATCGTTTGTATCCCTCCATTCCCAGGCTGCTCATGTGACTATCCAGGTAAGTCTTAAACGATGTCAGCGTGTCTGCCTCCACCACCCTACTTGGCAGCACATTCCAGGCCCCCACCACCCTCTGTGTAAAAAACATCCCTCTAATATCTGAGTTATACTTCGCCCCTCTCACCTTGAGCCCGTGACCCCTCGTGAACGTCACTTCTGATCTGGGAAAAAGCTTCCCACCGTTCACCCTATCTATCCCCTTCATAATCTTGTACACCTCTATTAGATCTCCCCTCATTCTCCGTCTTTCCAGGGAGAACAACCCCAGTTTACCCAATCTCTCCTCATAGCTAAGACCCTCCATACCAGGCAACATCCTGGTAAACCTTCTCTGCACTCTCTCTAACGCCTCCACATCCTTCTGGTAGTGCGGCGACCAGAACTGGACGCAGTACTCCAAATGCGGCCTAACCAGTGTTCTATACAGCTGCAACATCAGACTCCAGCTTTTATACTCTATACCCCGTCCTATAAAGGCAAGCATACCATATGCCTTCTTCACCACCTTCTCCACCTGTGTTGCCACCTTCAAGGATTTGTGGACTTGCACACCTAGGTCCCTCTGCGTTTCTATACTCCTGATGACTCTGCCATTTATTGTATAACTCCTCCCTACATTATTTCTTCCAAAATGCATCACTTCGCATTTATCCGGATTAAACTCCATCTGCCACCTCTCCGCCCAATTTTCCAGCCTATCTATATCCTGCTGTATTGCCCGACAATGCTCTTCGCTATCCGCAAGTCCAGCCATCTTCGTGTCATCCGCAAACTTGCTGATTACACCAGTTACACCTTCTTCCAAATCATTTATATATATCACAAATAGCAGAGGTCCCAGTTTAAGGTGCTGGGGGGGTAGGTACAGGGGAGATGTTAGGGGGAAGTTTTTCACACAGAGGGTGGTGGGCAAGTGGAATCGGCTGCCGTCACTGGTGGTGGAGGCAAACTCAATCGGGTCTTTTAAGAAACTCCTGGATGAGTACACGGGACTGAATAGGATGGAGGGCTATAGGTAGGCCTAAAAGGTAGGGATATGTTCGGCACAACTTGTGGGGCCGAAGGGCCTGTTTTGTGCTGTAGTTTTCTATGTTTCTAACCTGCACATCTTTGGACACTAAGGGACAATTTAGCATGGCCAATCCCCCTAACCTGCACATCTTTGGACATTAAGGGGCAATTTAGCATGGCCAATCCCCCTATCCTGCACATCTTTGGACACTAAGGGGGCAATTTAGCATGGCCAATCCCCCTAACCTGCACATCTTTGGACACTAAGGGGCAATTTAGCATGGCCAATCCCCCTAACCTGCACATCTTTGGACATTAAGGGGCAATTTAGCATGGCCAATCCCCCTATCCTGCACATCTTTGGACACTAAGGGGGCAATTTAGCATGGCCAATCCCCCTAACCTGCACATCTTTGGACTGTGGGAGGAAACCAGACCCGGAGGAAACCCACGCAGACACGCTGCGAAGTACAGAATGGAACTGCGGAGTTAACGCTTCCAAAAAAATCTCCCAACGGCTTCTGGCAGCCGCCGGGAGATTTGGCAGCGAGTCTGGCAAATCCCCCTTGGTAAGGTCATCTGCCCGAATGGGAGGAGGCTCGCCCGGGTCGCAGAAACGCCGGCGTGGGTCCGTTGGACAGAAGGGGCCAGTTTCTGTCCTGCGAACACTTTCTGTCACGCCACGCACTAGATAACGCCGCTTTGACTCTCCTCTGAAGAGAATCGTTAGCCACTCGCAGCTGTAAGCGACCACGTCGACACAACCTTAGCACTTAACCCCCCCCCCCCCCGCTCCCTCCTTCACTCACTTCTCAAAGTGGTGACTGTACAGCTGCGTGGGTATCGACAGCACTCGGTCGTAAATGGCAGTCACAGCCTTCAGCTGCCCTTGCTCCTTCTCCCAGTTGATGTACAGGTCCCAGAGTCGGTCCGACCGGAAATCAGTGCCGGCGGCAGCCAAAGCCATCTCAAACACACTGCAAAACAAAATAGAAAACCAGAACCACTCATCAGGCCGGAACCCACTGGCCAGACTTCAACAGGCAAGAGCTGGACAGGCTAGAAAGAGAGAGAGAGAGAGAGAGAGAGAGAGTGCCCCCAATAAAGACCAGTCTCCATCAGGGGAATTGTATAAACCTTGTGTAAAGGGAAAAAAATACAAGGAGAGCACACTTTAAAATGGCTGCTTGGCACATAAAGAGTTAACTGGGAAAGGAGCCAAAAAGCAGACACCGGCTCCCACTTATCAGAAATCACTTTAAATCAAAACCTAACAGACAAACCATTCCCAAATCACAGACAGTGACTCATAGCAAACAAACACCTCAGGAAGCCAAGCCGAGGGTCGAGACATCTTTTAAGATAAGGAAAACCCGAAACAAAGAGGATAGATTAGCCTTGGGGAGAGCGGGAAAATATGAATGCGAGGCAACCAATTAACACCTGAATGAGCCGAAACTAACCATTGATAGATACAGACATGAGGAAATGTACCCATTCATAAGAACAACACTATGTTAAATGTCTATATCTGTTTGTACCTGCCTAAACGATGTGATAATGTTCGAATCACCGGTTTACCCATTGTGTAAAGGGTATAAAAATGGACCGCTCCAGACATTCTAGTGAGAAAAGGTGTTCTACGAACTTGTGCCTTATCTCCCGGAGCTCCGTTAAATAAATCGTATTTTCTGAATCTCGAAGTCTGACTACTAGTGGATTTTTCCCACAACACCTCGTCTCTACCGCCCACGCAATATGGCCCTCTGCACCAGTTCACACAGACGCAACTCCGTGGCCCTCAAAGACAAGAAACATAAGCAGTGGTTAGCACCGCTGCCTCACAGCGCCAGGAACCCGGGTTTGATTCCCGGCTCGGGTCACTGTCTGTGTGGAGTTTGCACATTCTCCCCGTGTCTGCGTGGGTTTCCTCCGGGTGCTCCGGTTTCCTCCCACAGTCCGAAAGACGTGGAGTTTGGCAACTAGGCGATTTTCACAGTAACTTCAGCGCAGTGTTAATGTAAGCCTATTTGTGACAGTAATAAATAAACTTTAAACCAGGCAAGGCATTGCAGCCATTGAAAGGAAACAAAAGGCCTACACAAGTGAGGCTTTTAGATGGACCGAATTATTTTTGTTACACATCGAAACTAGAAGCAGGAGGAGGCCATTCGGCCCCTCCAATCTGCTCCGCCGTTCATTTTGAACATGGCTAATCATCCAATTCAATCTCCTGATCTCCCCCTTCCCCCCCACCCCCATATCCCTCGATCCCTTTAGCCCCAAGAACGATATCTAATTTCGTCTCGAAATCACACAACGTTTTGGCCTCAACTACTTTCTGTGGGAGTGAATCCCACCACTCTCTGGGTGAAGAAATTTCTCCTCACCTCAGTCCTAAAAGGTTTACCCCCTTATCCTCAAACTCTGACCCCCACCATCGGGAAAGATTGCGCCCCAGTGAAAGCTTCCAAATGGGGTGGGCCGGTGAAACCCTCACCGTGACACAGGGTCTCATGTCCCAGGAGAGCACGGTGATTAAAGAACACCACACCCCGGCGCAAAGACAGGGTATCAGCAGCGGAGGTTAGCAAATCAAATGGTATAACTGGGATAACAGCCCCATTTCTGTAGAGGGAGGGAGGGAGATGGTGAGTAGGTTGGAATTGTAACACCACAGGATGCCGTTCAGCCCATCATGTTGGTGCTATCTCTCTGCAAGAGACACCCATAGTCCCAAATCATTCCCCCTCCTGTAGCCCCACATTTGCTCTGGCTTCTGATGTTGATTCGATTCCCTTCTGAAAACCCCCGATCAAATGGGTGTAAATTGGGAGAGGGGAGTGTGCAGAGGGACCTGGGTGTCCTTGTGCACCAGTCGCTGAAGGTAAGCATGCAGGTGCAGCAGGCGGTAAAGGCGGCAAATGGTATGTTGGCCTTCATTGCGAGAGGTTTCGAGTACAGGGGTGAGGGATGTGTTGTTGCAACTATACAGGGCCTTGGTGAGGCCACACCTAGAGTATGGTGTGCAGTTTTGGTCTCCTTTTCTGAGGAAGGATGTTCTTGCTCTCGAGGGAGTTGCAGCGAAGGTTTACCAGGCTGATTCTGGGGACTGATGTACGAGGAAAGATTGACTAGATTAGGATTGTTTTGGCTGGAGTTCAGACGAATGAGGGGGAGAATCTCAGAGACTTATAAAATTCTAACAGGACTAGACAGGGGAGATGCAGGGAGGATGTTCCTGATGGTGGGGGCAGTCCAGAACCAGGGGGTCACAGTCTGAGGATTCGGGGTAGACCATTTAGGACGGGGGTGAGACAACATTTCTTCACCCAGTGAGCCTGTGGAATTCATTCCCACAGGAAGTAGTTGATGCCAAAACATTGAATGTATTCAAGAGGCGGCTGGATATAGCACTTGGGGGCGAACGGGATGATGGGGAGACAGCAGGATTAGGCTATTCAGTTGAACGGTTAGCCATGATGGTGATGAATGGCGGAGCAGGCTCGAAGGGCCGAATGGCCTCCTCCTGTCTTTCTGTGTTTCGAATCCTCCACCACCACACTCAGGCAGTGCATTCCAGATCGTTGCGTGAAAAACTTTCTCCTCACGCCGCCGTGGTTTCTTTGCCTAATCGCCTTAAATCTGCGCGCACGACGGCCCGGGAACTGGTGACTTAACCGGGGTTCCTGAAACTTGTGCACTCTCAGGGATCAGTGCTGGGACCTTTGCTGTTTGTAATATATATATATATATAAAAATATGATTTGGAGGAAAATGTAACTGGTTTGATTAGCAAGTTTCCGGACGACACAAAGGTTGGTGGATTTGCGGATAGCGATGAGGACCATCAGAGGATACAGCAGGATATAGATCAGTTGGAGACTTGGACGGAGAGATGGCAGATGGAGTTTAATCCGGACAAATGTGAGGTAATGCATTTTGGAAGGTCTAATACAGATAGGAAATATACAGTAAATGGCAGAACCCTTAAGAGTATTGGTAGGCAGAGGGCTCTGGGTGTACAGTTACACAGGTCACTGAAAGTGGCAATGCAGGTGGAGAAGGTCGTCAAGAAGGCATATGGCATGCTTGCCTTCATCGGCCGGGGCATTGAGTTTAAAAATTGGCAAGTCATGTTGCAGCTTTATAGAACCTTAGTTGGGCCGCACTTGGAATATAGTGTTCAATTCTGGTCGCCACACTACCAGAAGGATGTGGAAGCTTTGGAGAGGGTACAGAAAAGATTTACCAGGATGTTGCCAGGTATGGAGGGCATTAGCTATGAGGAGAGATTGGAGAAACTTGGTTTGTTCTCACTGGAACGACGGAGGTTGAGGGGCGACCAGATAAAAGTCTACAAGATTATGAGGCATGGACAGAATGGATAGTCAGAAGTTTTTTCCCAGGGTGGAAGAATCAATTACTAGGGGGGCACAGGTTTAAGGTGCGAGGGGCAAGGTTTAAAGGAGATGTACGAGGTAGATTTTATTTTACACAGAGAGTAGTGGGTGCTTGGAACTCGTTGCCGGGGGAGGTAGTGGAAACGGATACGGTAGTGAGTTTTAAGGGGCGTCTTGAATAGGATGGGAATAGAGGGATATGGTCTCCGGAAGGGTAGGGGGTTTTAGTTCAGTCGGGCAGCATGGTCGGTGCAGGCTTGGAGGGCCGAAGGGCCTGTTCTTGTGCTGTAATTTTCTTTGTTCTTTGTTTTCACAATAAGCCCCACCGCACCCCACCCCAATCTCCGCTCCAGGGAACAGGACTGTACAACACCAACTTGGATTCAAGAACCAGCAGCAACTGAGGCTCAGGCAGGTAACTCGACAACCCCACCCGGTCCATTCCAGCGCCGGGCAATTCAGACATACCTCCGAAATTTAGCAGGGGTTTCGGGGTGGGAAGCCTCGAGGATCTCCTGTAGGTAAGTGACGTAGTGAACCCACAGGTCGACGCTGAGGGGGATGGACTGCAGCCCTCGCTGGTAAACCTGTCACAGAAAAACAATGGTGAGGCGATGGCCCAGTGGTATTATCGCTAGACTATTAATACAGAAACTCAGCCAATGTTCTGGGGGACCCGGGTTCGAATCCTGCATGTAGAATCCCTACAGTCCAGGAGGAGGCCATTCGGCCCATTGAGTCTGCGCCGGCCACAATCCCACCCAGGCCCTATTCCTGTAACCCCACATATTTATCCTGCTAATCCCCTGACACTAAGGGGCAATTTAGCATGGCCAATCCACCTAACCTGCACATCTTTGGACTGTGGGAGGAAACCGGAAACCCGGAAGAAACCCACACAGACACTGGGAGAGCGTGCAAACTCCACACAGACAGCGACCCAAGGCCAGAATTGAACCCGGGTCCCTGGTGCTGTGAAACAGCAGTGCTAACCACTGTGCTGCCATGGCTCGTGGTATATTTGCCAGACTATTAATCCAGAAACTCAGCTAATGTTCTGGGGTACTCGGGTTCGAATCCCGCCACAGCAGATGGTTGAATTTGAATTCAATAAAAAAAATCTGGAATTAAGAATCTACTGACGACCCATTGTCGGAAAAACCCATCTGGTTCCCTTTAGGGAAGGAAATCTGCCGTCCTTACCCCGGTCTGGCCTACATGTGACTCCAGAGCAACAGCAATGTGGTTGACTCTCAACTGCCCTCAGGCAACTAGGGATGGGCAATAAACACGATTGACCTGGGTTCGATTCCCGGCTTGGGTCACTGTCCGTGCGGAGTCTGCACGTTCTCCCCCGTGTCTGCGTGGGTTTCCTCCGGGTGCTCCGGTTTCCTCCCACAATCCAAAGGCGTGCTGGTTAGGTGCTAAATTCTTCCTCAGTGTACCCGGACAGGCGCCGGTGTGGCGACTAGGGGATTTTCACAGTAACTTCATTGCGGTGCTAATGTAAGCCTTCCTTGTGACACTAATAAATAAATAAACAGGGTATTGACGGGGCCACATGTGGAGTACTGTGTACAGTTTTGGTGTCCACATTTAAGGAAGGATATATTCGCACTGGATTAATCCCTGGGATGGGCGGTGGTCCCATAAGAAGGGGCTGTGTAAATCAGGTCGAGGTTCTCTGTGGAGTTTCAAAGAGAGGCGAGTTCATCCAAATCTACCCGATTCTGAAGGGGGCTTGATAGGATGGGCGCTGAGATTGTCGGGGAATTGAGTGTTGGGGGGCACAGCCCCAGGTTAAGGGGACGATCACTTAAGTCGGAGATGAGGAGAAATTGCTTCAAAGGTGAACCTTTGGAATTCTCTCTCCCCCTAGCGGGTTGCAGGGGCTCCATCGCTGAATAGATTCAAGGCTGTGGGATGGACAGATCTTTGACTCTCTGGGAATCGGCATAACGATACTGTGAGCATCACGGAGAGGTGATGGCC
The DNA here is from genome assembly GCF_964213995.1 of Mustelus asterias. NCBI lineage: Eukaryota > Metazoa > Chordata > Chondrichthyes > Carcharhiniformes > Triakidae > Mustelus > Mustelus asterias. Next base: position 36,704 of record NW_027592289.1, read on the forward strand.
TAGTGGTATTATCGCTCTATTAATCCAGGAACTCAGCTAATGTTCTGGAGGATCCGGGTTCGAATCCCGCCACGGCAGATGGTGGAATTTGAGTTCAATTAGAAAAGATATCTGGAATTAAGAATCTACTGATTGTCGGAAAAACCCATCTGGTTCCCTTTAGGGAAGGAAATCTGCTGTTCTTACCCCGGTCTGGCCTACATGTGACTCCAGAGACCCTCCAAGGGGCAACTAGGGATGGGCAATAAATGCTGGCCCAGCCAGCGACGCACCTGTCCCATGAGTGAATTAAAAAAAAAGTTTTGGTCTCCTTACTTGAGAGAGGATATACTGGCACTGGAGGGTGTGCAGAGGAGATTCACTAGGTTGATTCCGGAGTTGGGAGGGTTGGTTTATGAGGAGAGACTGAGTAGACTGGGGCTATACTTACTGGAATTCAGAAGAATGAGGGGAGATCTTATAGAAACATATAAGATTTTGAAGGGAATAGATAAGATAGAAGCAGGGAGGTTGCGGGTGAAACTAGAACTAGGGGGCTTGACCTCAAAATAAGGGGGAGCGATTTAGGACTGAGTTGAGGAGGAACTTCTTCACACAAAGGGTTGTGAATCTGTGGAATTCCCTGCCCAGTGAAACAGTTGAGGCTACCTCAAAGAACAAAGAAAATTACAGCACAGGAACAGGCCCTTCGGCCCTTCAAGCCTGCACCGACCATGCTGCCCGACTGAACTAAAACTCCCTACCCTTCCGGGGACTGTATCCCTCTATTCCCATCATATTCATGGATTTGTCCAGACGCCCCTTAAAAGTCACTATCGTATCTGCTTCCACTACCTCCCCCGGAAGCGAGTTCCAGGCACCCACCACCCTCTGTGTAAAAAAACTCATTGAATGGTTTTGAGGCAAGGATAGATAAATTTTTGAACAGTGAAGGAATTAAGGGAGTGGGCGGGTAAGTGGAGCCGAGTCCACAAAAAGATCAGCCATGATCTTATTGAATGGCGGAGCAGGCTCGAGGGGCCAGATGTCCTACTCCTGTTCCTAGTTCTTGTTACGATGCGGGGAGCAGGCAGGAAAGTGGAGTTGGAAGACCAAGATTGCACAATATTAATCATTGGCTTAAGCGACGGGAAGGAAATAGAGACCTCCAAAGTTCTCAGCATCGTGCCCCCCCCCCTCACCTCCTCAGCCTCCTTGGTGAACCCGAGACGCTTCTCAATGTCAGCGTATTTCTTCCAGTAGCCATAGCAGTAGGGGTAGCGGGCGAAGAACGCGTCAAAAGCTTTCCGCACAGCCCAGATGTGATTCTGTAAGGAGGCCAGAATTAAATATCAAGACTCGCCACAACACGCTTGCCCTCTTTTTAGGTCAAACCAAATAAACAAACTCAGATTAAGCCAGGACAAAGTAAAAGGGGCAGCTCCCCAAAAAGGAAGGGGAACAGCCCGAACAGAAATCAAAGTACAAAGGAAACTTGAAAACATCAAATTAAAATGTGATTATTAGGGTCCGATAACGCACCCCTTTGTGGGATTCAAATCTGCATTGCTCTGGGTTTGTGGTTTACCAGTTCAGTAACCTATACCACTCGGGCACAGGAGGAATCCTAAAGTTTTTCAGCTCACGCATGCCTGCCACAAGACAATTTACCATCTACTGTGGTGGGATTTGAGCCTGAAACCCCAGAGCATTCGCCCTGCGCTTGTGGATTACCAGTTCAATGACATATACCACTAGGCCACAGGGGGAACCCCAGGCCCAATTCCCTGCTGTCGGGGTACTGTCAATCGCTCAGAGCTACCACTCTCAGTCCGTCCGCCCCACGCGGCTGGGACTTGACGCTGAAGTCTGGCACAGCAGCTGAAGCAGGGGAAAGGAGGAGGGACAGACAAACCGGGCTGCAAAGCCCAGTATAACCGGGCTGCAAAACAGGAGCGCTGTTTCCCGTGCCTCGGGGATTGAGTAAGGGGGTTGTGGGGGGAAATCACAGGGGACCAGTTGCTTTGTAAGCTCCGTGCAGACTAAGCTGTACCGCAGGGACGGAGAAGTGGGTGGAAGGGTTGTAGGTGCCTCACCGACAGAACTCGCAGCCGGTGGTGTCGGTCGAGGGAGAAATGTGGACCACCATTCCTGTGGGGAAGGCCTCCTCAAAACAGAATTACAGGATCTCACCCCAGAAGGTCCCAGCTCAACATCTCATTTGGAAGAAAGGGATGCGGCGGCACGGTAGCACAGTGGTTAGCACTGCTGCTTCACAGCTCCAGGGACCTGGGTTCGATTCCCGGCTCGGGTCACTGTCTGTGTGGAGTTTGCACATTCTCCTCATGTCGGCGTGGGCTTCCTCCGGGTGCTCCGGTTTCCTCCCACAGTCCAAAGATGTGCGGGTTAGGTTGATCGGCCATGCTAAAATTGCCCCTTAGTGTCCTGAGATGTGTAGGTTAGAGGGATTAGTGGGTAAAATATGTAGGGATATGGGGGTAGGGTCTGGGTGGGATTGTGGTCGGTGCAGACTCGATGGGCCGAATGGCCTCTTTCTGTGCTGTAGGGTTTCTATGATGGCCTCGTGGTATTATCGCTACACTATTAATCCAGAAACTCAGCTAATGTTCTGGGGGACCCGGGTTCAAATCCCGCCACGGCAGATGGTGGAATCTGAATTCAATAAAAAATATCTGTAATTAAGAATCTACTGATGACCATGAAACCACTGTCATAGAATCCCTACAATGCAGAAGGAAGCCATTCGGCCCATCATGTTTGTACCAACCACTATCCCACCCAGGCCCTATTCCCGTAACCCCACATATTTACCCTGCTAATCCCCCTGACACTAGGGTCAATTTAGCACGGCCAATCCACCTAACCCACCCGAGCCGGGAATCGAACCCAGGTCCCTGGAGCTGTGAAGCAGCAGTGCTAACCCGCTGTGCCACCCGTGAATAGTCAAGCCTGCGGTTTGAACCCGCAGCCTACTGACGAAGGCGAGTGCGCCAACACACGGCCACTCAACCCCCTCTCAAGGAAGCGCACTAGGTCCAGTTGATGCCCACATTCCAATCACCTCACCTCCTGTTCCACGTACTGCAGGACGTACGTCCATCCGGTGAAATCGTACGGATTATCCTCCACGATCTTCCAGTATTTCTCGAAGTCCGCTGGATACGGTGGGATGCTGTCCTCGGACTCCACGAGGCCGTACTCGCTGCTGCCCTGCCCGTACTCATCCAGGCCAGCAGCGGCGCCCTCTGCCCCGTACTCCGCGCCGTCAGAGCCAGCCAGCGCTTTGTCCGCCACCTGCTCCGGCCCGTTGGAGCTCTCCGGGAGCGGTGTCCCTGCCCCCTGCGCCTCCGCACCGCAGGAAGAATCGGCCGTCAGCTCACCTGCAGCGTCCGGCTCACCACCACCAGCCAGATGGGCGCACTCGCTGGCCGATTCTTCCGCGTCCACGCTCGGCCCATCGATCTCCATCTGTACCGCAGCGCCCTGGTCACAAGGCGGTGGCGGGTCAGGACTACCAGACAGTGCCCCTGCTGTGCCCTGAACACCAGACGGAATTGGACTCTCAGCGGCCAACTGTGCTACTTGGTTGGGGTCACGCAGACTAGCGTTTCCGTCACAGGGACCAGGGCTTTTGGCAGCCGTACTCTCTACACCGTCTGTATCGCCGGGACCAGGGCTCCTGGCAGCCGTACTCTCTACACCGTCTGTATCGCAGGGACCAGGGCTCCTGGCAGCTGTCCTCTCTATAGTGTCTGTATCGCCGGGACCAGGGCTCCTGGCAGCTGTCCTCTCTATAGTGTCTGTATCGCACAGCCCAGGGCTCCTGGCATCGATTTCCATCACGGCGTCAGTATCGCAAGGCCCAGGGGTACTGACAGCCATCTGCCCGATAGTGTCTGCATCGCAGAGGCCAGGACTGTCTGCAGTTGCTTCCTCCCCAATGTCCCCATCATGTGGGCCAGTGGAATCTGCTACTGTGTCCAGCGTAGTGTCATTGTCAGAGGGACGAGGACTGTCTGCTGTGGACCCCTCCGCACTGCCGTTATCAGAGGGACGAGGACTGTCTGCTGTGGACCCCTCCGCACTGCCGTTCTCAGAGGGATGAGGACTGTCTGCTGTGGACCCCTCCACACTGCCGTTATCAGAGGGACGAGGACTGTCTGCTGCGGACCCCTCCACACTGCCGTTATCAGAGGGACCAGGGCTGTCGGCTGCACAGCCTTCCATTGTGTCGCCATCGCTCGGTCCCGTAGAATCAGCCGCGGACTCCTCCCCGCTGTCGTTTAGGCCGTTGGAATCAGCCGCCGACTCATCTCCGGTGCTATCGGCTGCCGACTCCTCGTCGGTGTCCCCGGTGGAATCTGCGGCAGGGTCCTCTCCGGTGTCCCCGTCACTCGGGCCCGGTGTATCTGCTGCCGATTCCCCTCCGGAGTCGCCGTCGCGGGGGCTGGGGCAGTCGGCAACTGCCTCCTCCACTGCAGTCTCAGCGACATGCGCGGTCGCCTTGCGCTTGGCACGCCGATCGCTCACGTTCAGGCTGTCCTTGTTGAAGGATTGCTGCTCGGTGCCTGTAAGTGGGAGAGGGGAGGCAGCGGAGATTAACGAACGGGCACTCGAAATTATCTCAGCTTAAGACTGGTGAGAAAAGTCAGACAGCAGACAGCATGGCTCCAAATGATTTAACTACACGGAGATGGGCAGCACAGTGGACCCCAATCCATCACGCAAACCAGCCTCCCATCCATTGACTCTGTCTACACTTCCCGCTGCCTCGGGGAAAAGCAGCCGGCATAATTAAGGACCCCACGCACCCCCAGACATTCTCTCTTCCACCTTCTTCCGTCGGGAAAAAGCTACAAAAGTCTGAGGTCACGTACCGACCGACTCAAGAACAGCTTCTTCCCTGCTGCCGTCAGACTTTTGAATGGACCTACCTCGCACTAAGTTGATCTTTCTCTACACCCTAGCTATGACTGTAACACTACATTCTGCACTCTCTCCTTTCCTTCTCTATGAACGGTATGCTTTGTCTGTATCGCGCGCAAGAAACGATACTTTTCACTGCATCCCAGTACGTGACAATAATAAATCAAATCAAAACAGTGGTTAACACTGCTGCCTCACAGCGCCAGGGACCCGGTTTCAATTCCCAGGTTGGGTCACTGTCTGCGCTGAATCTGCATGTTCTCCCCGTGTCTGCGTGGGTTTCCTCCGGGCGCTCCGGTTTCCTCCCACAGTCCAAAGATGTGCTGGTTAGGGTGCATTGGCCGTGCTAAATTCTCCCTCAGTGTTACCCGAACAGGCGCCGGAGTGTGGCGACTAAGGGATTTTCACAGTAACTCCATTGCAGTGTTAATGTAAGCCTTACTTGTGACTAACAAATAAACTTCAAAAACAGGCTGGACCAGGAATGGAAATACGAGAGGATTCTCCATTCTGAATACGGGGGGCGGGAGGGGGGGGGGGGGGGGGAGGAGATGGGTGTAAAATTGAGAAGGGGAAAAGAGAAGCAAAGGGGGAGAAAAGGTAAGGAAAGGGGGGGATAAAATGGGGGAAAGAGTGGGGGGGGGGGGGGATAAAGAAAGACAAGAAAGAAATAAAAGGTCGAGAACAGTAAAAAAATTAAATAAAATAGAATGAAAACAAAGGGGTCGAGCGAATCATCTGAATTTGATGCTAAGAACGAAAGGATGAAGTGCTGAGCTGGAAGATGAGATGCTGTTCTTCCAGTTTGTGTTGAGCTTCACTGGAACATTGCGGCAGGCCAAGGACAGACATGTTTTTATGGTTTAAAAGTTTATTCATTAGTGTCACAAGTAGGCTTACATTAACACCGCAATGAAGTTACTGTGAAATTCCTCGAGTCGCCCTCACCCAGACAATTCTACAGAGGAGGAATTTCTTCAGCCGGAGAGTGGTGAATCTGTGGAACTCTTTGCTGCAGAAGCCGGGTCATTGAGTGTCTTTAAGACAGAGATGGATAGGTTCTTGATTAATAAGGGGGTCAGGGGTTATGGGGAAAAGGGCAGGAGAATGGGGGAGGAGAAAAATATCAGCCATGATTGAATGTTGGAGCAGACTCGATGGGCCGAATGGTCCAATTCTGCTTCTAATGTCTTATAGCGCCTGTCCGGGTACACTGAGGGAGAATTTAGCCTGGCCAATCCACCTAACCCACACATCTTTGGACTGTAGGAGGAAACCGGAGCACCCGGAGGAAACCCACGCAGACAGCGGGGGGGTGCCTCAACTCCAGGGACCCGGGTTTGATTCCCGGCTCGGGTCACTGTCTGTGTGGAGTCTGCACGTTCTCCCCCCGTGTCTGCGTGGGTTTCCTCCCACAGTCCGAAAGACCTGCTGGTTAGGGTACATCGGCCGTGCTAAATTCTCCCTCGGCGTAACCCGAACAGGCGCCGGAGTGTGGCGACTGGGGGGGGGGAGATTTTCACAGTGATGCGCGATAAATCACACGGGAGGCTGGATGTACCCGGGAAATAAAGGCTTTTATTGCCAACAATAACGGAGCTACTATATACAATATACAATCCCAGACTAAAGGGTCACCAGGCAGAGCAGTGACCTTTATACCTCTCCCGGAAGGCGGAGCCAACTGGGGTGTACCATAGGACTATATTAACAGGTAGAACAGCCCAACCCTAACCCCAACAGTAACATATCTACAGACTCTGCACTCCTGGTGGTAACCAACAATGGTTCACCACACACAGTAAATTCATTGCAGTGTTAATGCAAGCCTAACTTGTGACACTAATAAACAAACTTTCACTTTAATTGAACCCTTGGTACTGTGAGGCAGCAGCACTAACCCACTGTGCCACCTGTGGCGCCTGTTCGGGTAACACTGAGGGAGAATTTAGCACGGCCAATGCACCCTAACCAGCACATCTTTGGACTGTGGGAGGAAACCGGAGCACCGGGAGGAAACCCACGCAGACACGGGGAGAACATGCAGATTCAGCGCAGACAGTGACCCAACCTGGGAATTGAAACCGGGTCCCTGGCGCTGTGAGGCAGCAGTGTTAACCACTGTTTTGATTTGATTTATTATTGTCACGTACTGGGATACAGTGAAAAGTATCGTTTCTTGCGTGCTATACAGACAGGTTGTGAGCCTACTTGTGACACTAATAAAAGGAAGCTTTAAACTGTATTCACCCCCCCCCCCCCTGCCTCCCCCTCATACGTTGAGTGTGGGGAGGGGATGTTACTTCCGGGTTTCCATCCGGGTCGTTCGTCCCTCCACCCCCCCCCTCCCAGAAACGGAGTCTGCGCATGTGCGCTCCGAGCTGGGCCCCGTCTGGGCGCCATTACGAGCGGGGTTTCCGCCCGATCGTCCCGGAGCTCGAGCCGAGGGAGCGAGGACAAGGAGGAGGATATCCTTCGGGACTGAAGAGAAAACATCCTTCATCAGTCTCATCCGCCATCTCCAGAAAGAAAAACGGACATCCCGATATGTTTCCTCGCGCCCCCCTTCACAGCCCAGCCGGCGTCCATTTTCCTCCCTCATCTCTCCCTCCCCTCCGTCATCCGCCCTCAATATGGGCGCCATTCGAGCGGCCGCCTCCTCCCCCTCTCCATCGGCGTCGGCCCGGCCCCCACTCACCGCCCGATGGAGCCGATGGCGGCGGATTGGGCTGCGCCTCCGAGCGCGGATCCTCCGCCGCCTCCATTACTCCCGTCACCATCGTCTGAGGGCACCGGAACCGGAAATAGCTCCCAGGATGGGGGAGGGAAGGGAAGCCTCTTCATCGAAAGCCTATCCAAGATGGTTCACCCACCCTTTCCATCCATCATATCACCTCATTACACAAATTAAACCTCCATGGGGGTGGGGAAACATACTCCAAAGGGTATGTTGAGGAAACAAACAAAATTAATGGCAAGACCCTCCCCAGACATCTCCAGAACTTACCCTCAACAACTTTGAGATATGTCTCATGGGGAAATTTATTCCACCAAACTGTTACTATATATTTTTGAGTCCAACGATGTAGAGATTGGGTGGATTGGCCATGCTAAATTGTACCAAGATGTGTAGGTGAGCTGGATTGACCATGCTAAATTGCCCCTTAGCATCCAAAGATGTGCGGGTTAGGTGGATTGGCCGTGCTAAATGTGTCCCTTAGTGTCCAAAGATGTGCAGGTTAGGTGGATTGGCCATGCTAAATTGTCCCTTCGTGTCCCAAGATGTGTAGGATAGGTGGATTGGCCATGCTAAATTGCCCCTTAGTGTATAAAGATGTGCAGGTTAGGCGGATTGGCCATGCTAAATTGCCCCTTAGTGTCCAAAGATGTGCTGGTTAGGTGGATTGGCCATGCTAAATTGCCCCTTAGTGTCCAAAGATGTACAGGTTAGGTGGATTGGCCATGCTAAATTGCTTCTTCGTGTCCCAAGATGTGTAGGATAGGTGGATTGGCTATGCTAAATTGTTCCTCAGTGTCCAAAGATGTGCAGGTTAGGTGGATTGGCCATGCTAAATTGTCCCTTCGTGTCCAAAGATGTGCAGGTTAGGTGGATTGGCCATGCTAAATTGTCCCTTCGTGTCCAAAGATGTGCAGGTTAGGTGGATTGGCCATGCTAAATTGTCCCTCTGTCCAAAGATGTGCAGGTTAGGGGGATTGGCCATGCTAAATTGCCTCTTAGTGTCCCAAGATGTGCAGGTTAGGCCTCTTTTAGAGCAAACCAAATAAACTAACTCAAATTAACTCAGGGACAAAGTAAAAGGGGCAGCTCTCCAAAAGGAGGGGGAACAGCCCCAACAGAACAGAAGCACAAAGGAAACTTAAAACATCAAATCATAATGTGATTAACGGGGTCTATAATGCACCCCAACCCCTGCGGTGCCCAACGGGTGTGGAAGGCGTCAACCGCGCCCGTGGACACCGCATGCTCCCTCTCCAGGGACACCTGGCCGCGAACGTAGCCGCGGTAGAGGGGCAGACAGTCAGGATGGACGGCCCCCTCGATCGCCCGCTGCCTAGACCTGTAAATGGCGCGTTTCGCCAGGCCCAAGAGCAGGTTCATGAGGAGGTCGCCATCCCAACCCTCCCCTCTCCGCACCAGGTGTCCGTAGATCAGGAGCGTGGGACTGAAGTGCAAACAAAACATTAACAAAAAGTTCTTCAGGAAAACAAAAAGGGAGTGCAGCCTAAGACACAAACCACAGACATGGTCCACGGACTCCACAAGGCCACAGAAAGGGCAAGTTTGGGAGCCCGTGAACCAGTGCAACCTACGATTGTACGGAACTGCTGCATGCATCAACAGCCCAAACAGAATCAAAGTACAAAGGAAACTTAAAACATCAAATTATAATGTGATTAACGGGGTTGATAATGCACCCCAACCCCGGCGGTGCCCAACGGGTGCGGAAGGCGAGTGTGGGTTAGGTGGATTGGCCATGCTAAATTGTCCCTCAGTGTTCAAAGATGTGTGGGTTAGGTGGATTGGCCGTGCTAAATTGCCCCTTAAAGTGTCCAAAGATGTGCGGGTTAGGTGGATTGGCCGTGCTAAATTGCCCCTTAGTGTCCAAAGATGTGCGGGTTAGGTGGATTGGCCATGCTAAATTGCCCCTTAGTGTCCAAAGATGTGTAGGTTAGGTGGATTGGCCATGCTAAATTGCCCCTTGGTGTCCAAAGATGTGCGGGTTAGGTGGATTGGCCATGCTAAATTGCCCCTTAGTGTTCCAAGATGTGTAGGTTAGGTGGATTGGCCATGCTAAATTGCCCCTTTGTGTCCAAAGATGTGCAGGTTAGGTGGATTGGCCATGCTAAATTGCCCCTTCGTGTCCAAAGATGTGCAGGTTAGGCCTCTTTCATGGCAAACCAAATAAACAAACTCAAGTTAAATCAGGACAAAGTAAAAGGGACAGCTCCCCAAATGGTGGGGGAACAGCCCGAACAGAATAAAAGTACAAAGGAAACTTAAAACATCAAATTATAAAGTGCTTGACGGGGTTGATAATGCACCCCAGCCCCTGCGGTGCCCAGCGGGCGCGGAAGGCGAGTGCGGGTTAGGTGGATTGGCCATGCTAAATTGCCCCTTAGTGTCCAAAGATGTGCGGGTTAGGTGGATTGGCCATGCTAAATTGCCCCTTAGCGTCCAAAGATGTGTAGGTGAGATGGATTGGCCATGCTAAATTGCCCCTTAGTGTCCAAAGATGTATAGGATAGGTGAACATAAGAACTAGGAGCAGGAATAGGCCATCTGGCCCCTCGAGCCTGCTCCGCCATTCAATAAGATCATGGCTGATCTTTTTGTGGACTCAGCTCCACTTACCCGCCCGCTCACCATAACCCTTAATTCCTTTACTGTTCAAGAATGTATCTATCCTTGCCTTAAAAATATTCAATGAGGTAGCCTCAACTGCTTCACTGGGCAGGGAATTCCACAGATTCACAACCCTTTGTGTGAAGAAGTTCCTCCTCAACTCAGTCCTAAATCTGCTCCCCCTTATTTTGAGGCCATGCCCCCTCGTTCTAGTTTCACCCACCAGTGGAAACAACTTCCCCGCTTCTATCTTATCTATTCCCTTCATAATCATATGTGTTTCTATAAGATCTCTCCTCATTCTTCTGAATTCCAATGAGTATAGCCCCAGTCTACTCAGTCTCTCCTCATAAACCAACCTTCTCCACTCCGGAATCAACCTAGTGAATCTCCTCTGCACCCCCTCCAGTGCCAGTATATCCTTTCTCAAGTAAGGAGACCAAAACTGTACACAGTACTCCAGGTGTGGCCTCACCAGCACCTTATACAGCTGCAACATAACCTCGCTGTTTTTAAACTCCATCCCTCTCGCAGTCAAGGACAAAATTCCATTTGCCTTCTTAATTACCTGCTGCATCTGCAAACCAACTCCTTGAGATTCCTGCACAAGGACACCCAGGTCCCTCTGCACAGCAGCATGCTGCAATTTTTTACCATTTAAACAACAGTCCATTTTGCTGTTATTCCTACCAAAATGGATGACCTCACATTTACCAACATTGTACTCCATCTGCCAGACCCTCGCCCACTCACTTAGACTATCTATATCCCTTTGCAGACTTTCAGCATCCTCTGCACACTTTGCTCTGCCACCCATCTTAGTGTCATCTGCGAATTTTGACACACTACACTTGGTCGCCAACTCCAAATCATCTATGTAAATTGTAAACAATTGCAGTCCCAACACTGATCCCTAAGGCACACCACTAGTCACTGAGGTGGATTGGCCATGCTAAATTGCCCTTAGTGTCCAAAGATGTGCGGGTTAGGTGGATTGGCTATGCTAAATTGCCCCTTAGTGTCCAAAGATGTGTGGGTTAGGTGAATTGGCCATGCTAAATTGCCCCTTAGTGTCCAAAGATGTGCGGGTTAGGTGGATTGGCCATGCTAAATTGCCCCTTAGTGTCCAAAGATGTGTAGGTTAGGTGGATTGGCCATGCTAAATTGTCCCTCAGAGTTCAAAGATGTGCAGGTTAGGGGGATTGGCCATGCTAAATTGCCCCTTAGTGTCCAAAGATGTGTAGGTTAGGTGGATTGGCCATGCTAAATTGTCCCTCAGAGTTCAAAGATGTGCAGGTTAGGGGGATTGGCCATGCTAAATTGCCCCTTAGTGTCCAAAGATGTGTAGGTTAGGTGGATTGGCTATGCTAAATTGTCCCTCAGAGTTCAAAGATGTGCAGGTTAGGGGGATTGGCCATGCTAACTTGTCTCTCAGTGTTCAAAGATGTGCAGGTTAGGGGGATTGGCCATGCTAACTTGTCTCTCAGTGTTCAAAGATGTGCAGGTTAGGGGGATTGGCCATGCTAAATTGCCCCTGTTAGCGCGAGTGGGCGAACACGACCACTTCGGACTCAGAGTCAGGTTCAACAGCGGTACAGCTTTATTAACGTCGATGGAGGTGCAATCGGGACATACAAACAGCACTGTCCCGAAAGCACTCTGACGGCCTGCCGCAATGGGCTACAGTTATACTCGAACTTTGACACGTTGTATGATTCAAATGTTAATGTTTTGTTTACAGTATTTGATTCTGACCATTCTGTGGTTGATGTGTAAATGGTTTGTTCATGGTGTTCTGATATGGTCATCCTGTTTAATGGGTTTTTAGGTGCGGAGTTGATGTGTTAAGTCTGGTGATTGCCCAGTCTAGGGAGGTGATAATTGTCTGAGATCTCCGGAGTTTCTTATACAATAGGTGTTTAATTGGATATCAGGAAGTCTTCCAGGTCTCAGAGACCTTCTGAAGTGTTTGATAAGGGCTTCCTGATATCCTTGGAGCCAATTTAATTAAATGCTAATGTGAGTTCCTGAGTCCTTTTGTCAGCCTTGTTTCTGCGCTTTAAAAGACCTGCTTGTCCATACACACTTTGTGCCTGGGTGCTGCTTTGTCCTGTTTCATTTATTTGATTTTATTCTGAGAAATATTTATCTAAGGAATCACAGAAGTGTGTGTCCGCTTACACCCCTTAGCGTCAGGGGATGCGTAGGTTAGAGGGATTAGTGGGATAAACGTGTGGGGTTACGGGGGGTAGGGCCTGGGTGGGATTGTGGTCGGTGCAGTCTCGATGGGCCGAATGGCCTCCTCCTGCGCTGCAGGGATTCTGTGATTCAATGAAGACATTCTCGTGTTGCGCGGGTAACAGTTCTTTCATCTTAACATTGCTTTTACTGCGGTTCTAGTCACTAATGAGGATGCAGGTGTCTCTGGCAAGGCCCAGCTTTTGTTCCTCATCCCTAATTTCCCCCTTGAACTGAGTGTCTCGCTCGGCCATTTCAGAGGGGAGCAGCGAAGAGTCGACCACATTGCTGTGCGTGTGTGTGTGGGCTCTGGAGTCACATGTAGGCCAGACCGGGTAAGGACGGCAGATTTCCTTCCCTAAAGGGGGACATTACTGAACCCAAATGGGTTTTCACGATGGTGACACAGTGGGTTAGCACTGCTGTTCTCAGCGCCAGGGACCCAGGTTCGATTCCCGACTCGGGTCACTGTCTGTATGGAGTTTGTACATTCTCCCCGTCTCTGCACATTCTCCCCGTCTCTGCATGGGTTTCATAGAATCCCTAGAATGCAGGAGGAGGCCATTCGGCCCACTGAGGCTGCACCAGGGTCTATCCTCTCTAATCCTACGCGTTGACCCTGCTAATCCCCCTGACACTGAGGGACAATTTGTAACATGGCCAATCTACCTAACCAGAACATCATAGATTCCCTACTGTGAAGGATGAGGCCCTTCAGCCCATCGAGTCTGCACCGATTCTCCAACAAGAACCCCATCCCCGTGACACCAGGTATTTACGCCGCTAATCCCCCAACCCACGCATCCTCGGGTGCTGCAGTTTCCTCCCACAGTCCGAAAGACGTGCTGGTTAGGGTGCATTGGCCGTGCTAAATTCTCCCTCAGTGTTACCGGAACAGGTGCCGGAGTGTGGCGACTGGGGGATTTTCACAGCAACTTCATTGCGGTGTTAATGTCAGCCGATTTGTGACAATTTTTAAAAACTTCAATGATGGTCACCATTACTGAGACTAGCTTTACATTCCACTTTGGGGAGGATCGGTGCTGTTGTGTCCCACCTGAAGGGGGCAGATAAACCCCTGGTTAACTCATCAGCCTTCTGAATCGGCCAAACACGTCACAGTCGTGGCAACTAAGGATAGCCAATGAACCTCAAGTTCTTAAAGTTTTTTTTAAGTTTAATGTCACAAATAGGCTTACATTAACACTGCAATGAAGTTACTGTGAAAATCCCCCTAGTCGCCACACTCCGGCGCCTGTTCGGGTTACACTGAGGGAGAATTTAGCACCCTAACCAGCACGTCTTTCGGACTGTGGGAGGAAACCGGAGCACCCGGGGGAAACCCACGCAGACACGGGGAGAACGTGCAGACTCCACACAGACAGTGACCCCAGCCAGGAATCGAACCCGGGTCCCTGGCGCTGTGAGGCAGCAGTGCTACCATCGTACCACCCCCAGCGTATACAACCATAGAATCCCTACAGTACAGAGGTGGGCCATTCGGCCCATCGAGTCCGCACCAACCACCCAGGCCCTATCCCCGTAACCCCAGCTATTTACCCTGCTAATCCCCCTGACACTAAGGGGCAATTTAGCACGGCCAATCCATCTAACCTGCACATCTTTTGACACTAAGGGGCAATTTAGCACGGCCAATCCATCTAACCTGCACATCTTTGGACACTAAGGGGCAATTTAGCACGGTCAATCCATCTAACCTACACATCTTTGGACACCAAGGGGCAATTTAGCATGGCCAATCCATCTAACCCGCACATCTTTGGAGTGTGGAAGGAAACCGGAGCACCCGGAGGAAACCCACGCAGATGCAGAGGGGAGAACGTGCAGACTCCGCACAGACAGTGACCCAAGCCAGGAATCGAACTCGGGTCCCTGGCGCTGTGAGGAAGCAGTGCTAACCCACTGTGCCACCCAAGGAGTATGCTGAGCGCAAGCACCGAAATGGTGAAATACTGGACTCGGCTGAAAGGACTGCCGTGGGAACCAGTGGCCATCAGTTAAACAACTGCAGACACACTATAAAAGTGGGTATGCGGCACAGGCGGGTCAGTGAGTGTCCGATTAAGGTCAAAGGGGAGAAGGCGGACTTTGCCTCGATTGTCCCAGTGGTCAGCTCTGGAAAGCATTGCTGGAAATTAAGGTGGCGGTTCCCTTACCAACACCCCCTGAAGGAGGGGGAAAAAGGCAGTAGGGTTTAAAAAAGATTAAAGTTAATGCATTACCAGGCACAATGATTAGCGCTGCTGCCTCACACTGCCAGGCACCAGGGTCCAATTCCAGCCTCGGGTCACTGTGGAGTCTGTGTAAGAAGTCTCACAACACCAGGTTAAAGTTCAACAGGTTTGTTTGCAATTCGTGATTCCAAATAAACCTGTTGGACTTTAACCTGGTGTTGTGAGACTTCTTACTGTGCCCACCCCAGTCCAACACCAACATCTCTGTAGAGTTTGCACATTCTCCCCGTGCCTGCATGGGTTTCCTCCGGGTGCTCCGGTTTCCTCCCACACTCCAAAGATGTGTAGGTTAGGTGGATTGGCTATGCCAAATTGCTCCTCAATGTTTAAAGGTGTGTGGGTTAGGTGGATTGGCCATGCTAAATTGTCCCTTAGTGTCCAAAGATGTGTAGGTTAGATGGATTGGCCATGCTAAATTGCCACTTAGTATCCAAAGATGTGCAGGTTACGTGGATTGGCCATGCTAAATTGCCCCTTAGTGTCCAAAGATGTGCAGGTTAGGTGGATTGGCTATGCTAAATTGTCCCTTCGTGTCCAAAGATGTGTAGGTTAGATGGATTGGCCATGCTAAATTGCCACTTAGTATCCAAAGATGTGCAGGTTACGTGGATTGGCCATGCTAAATTGCCCCTTAGTGTCCAAAGATGTGGAGGTTAGGTGGATTGGCTATGCTAAATTGTCCCTTAGTGTCCAAAGATGTGCAGGTTAGGTGGATTGGCTATGCTAAATTGTCCCTTAGTGTCCAAAGATGTGCAGGTTACGTGGATTGGCCATGGTAAATTGCCCCTTAGTGTCCAAAGATGTGCAGGTTAGGTGGATTGGCTATGCTAAATTGTCCCTTCGTGTCCAAAGATGTGTAGGTTAGATGGATTGGCCATGCTAAATTGCCACTTAGTATCCAAAGATGTGCAGGTTACGTGGATTGGCTATGCTAAATTGCCCCTTAGTGTCCAAAGATGTGCAGGTTAGGTGGATTGGCTATGCTAAATTGTCCCTTAGTGTCCAAAGATGTGCAGGTTAGGTGGATTGGCTATGCTAAATTGTCCCTTAGTGTCCAAAGATGTGCAGGTTACGTGGATTGGCTGTGCTAACGTGTCTGTTCCTGTCAGGGGGACTAGCTGGGGTAAATGAGTGAGGGTTAGGGGGATGGGGCCTGAATGGGATTGTGATCGGTGCAGACTCGATGGGCTGAATGGCCTCCTTCTGCCCTGTAGGGTTTCTCGGAAACATTTTACAGGTGGGAGGACGATCCAGGGCTTTGAGCCGGCGACAGCGAAGGAACGGCTGATGTCATTCCAAGTCAGAAACAAAAAGCAGAAAATGCTGGAAGATCTTAGCACCTCTGACTCTGGAGAGAGAATAGAACCAACGTTTCCAGTCAGGGTAACGCTTTGTCAAAAGGAAAAGCAGCTCTGACGAAGGGTCATCCAGACTCGATACGTCCGGCTCTATTCTCTCTCCGCAGATGCTGCCAGACCCACTGAGAATTTCCAGCATTTTGTGTTTCAGATTCCAGCATCTGCAATACTTTGCTTTTATCTTAGTTCCAAGTCAGGATGGTTTGCAATGAGGGGGTGGGGCATTCCCACCTGCCTGGTACCCTAGTTCTCCTAGGTGGTAGAAACTGGCCGGTTTGGAGGGCAAGAGTTTTAACAACACCAGGTTAAAGTCCAACAGGTTTATTTGGTAGCAAACACCATTAGCTTTCGGAGCGCTGCTCCTTCGTCAGATGGAGTGGAAATGTGCTCTCAAACAGGGCACAGAGACACAAAAATCAAGTTACAGAATACTGATTAGAATGCGAATCCCTACAGCCAGCCAGATCTTAAAGATACAGACAATGTGGAGGCAGGGAAGCTGAACGCGTAGTACATCTCGTAAATGGGGAGGCGATGGCGGAGTGATATTATGGCTAGACTATTAATTCAGGAACTCAGCTAATGTTCTGGGGGTACTCGGGTTCGAATCCCGCCACGGCAGATGGTGGAATTTGAATTCAAAAATTGGGAATTAAGAATCTACTGAGATGGTACGTTAGCCTTCATTGTGAGAGGTTGCGAGTACAGGGATGTGTTGTTGCGATGATACAGGGCCTTGGTGAGGCCACACCTAGAGTATGGTGTGCAGTTTTGGTCTCCTTTTCTGAGGAAGGATGTTCTTGCTCTCGAGGGAGTGCAGCGAAGGGTTTACCAGGCTGATTCCGGGGATGGCGGGACTGATGTACGAGGAGAGATTGATTAGGTTAGGATTGTTTTCACTGGAGTTCAGACGAATGAGGGGGGAATCTCAGAGAGACTTATAAAATTCTAACAGGACTAGACAGGGTAGATGCAGGGAGGATGTTCCCGATGGTGGGGGGAGTCCAGAACCAGGGGGTCACAGTCTGGGGATTCGGGGGAGACCATTTAGGACGGAGGTGAGGAGACATTTCTTCACCCGGTGAGCCTGTGGAATTCATCACCACAGGAAGGAGTTGATGCCAAAACATTGAATGTATTCAAGAGGCGGCTGGATAGAGCACTTGGGGTGAACAGGGTCAAAGGTTATGGGGGGAAAGCAGGATTAGGCTATTGAGTTGGATGATCAGCCATGATGGTGATGAATGGGGGAGCAGGCTCGAAGGGCCGAATGGCCTCCTCCTGCTCCTATCTTCTACGTAAACCATTGTCGAAAAAACACATCTGGTTCACTAGTTTTCTTTAGGGAAAGAAATCTGCTGTCCTTACCTGGTCTGGCCGACATGTGACTCCAGAGCCACAGCAGTGAAGTTGGAAGTTTATTTATTAGTCACAAGTAGTCTTACATTAACACTGGAATGAAGTTACTGTGAAAATCCCCTCGTCACCACACTCCAGCGCCTGTTCGGGTCAACGCACCCGAACCAGCACGTCTTTCAGACTGTGGGAGGAAACCCACGCAGACACGCGGAGAATGTGCAGACTCCACACAGACAGTGACCCAAGCCGGGAATCGAACCCGGGTCCCTGGCGCTGAGAGGCAGCAGTGCTCACCACCGTGCCACCCCAATGTGGTTGACTCTTAACTGCCCTCGAAGGGCAACTAGGGATGGGCAATAAATGCTGGGCCAGCCAGCGACGCCCATGTCCCATGAATAAAATTTAAAAAAAAAACACTGCTCTCACTGTAGTTGAGGCAGCAATATCATTTTTCACAGTCAGGCTAACGTAACAAGAGTGTGACTTTTTTTTTAAAAATCACAGAATCAGAGTGTAGGAGGCCATTCAGCCCATCGAGTCTGCACCGACCACAATCCCACCCAGACCCTATCCCCATAAACCCACGTATTTATTCTGCTAATCTCCCTGACACTAAGGGGTAATTTTGCATGGCCAATCCACCTAACCCACACATCCTTCGGACTGTGGGAGGAAACCGGAGCACCCGGAGGAAACCCACGCAGACACGGGGAGAACGTGCAAGATCTGTACAGTTTTTATTTTATTTAGTGTCACAAGTTAGCTTACATTAACACCGCAATAAAGTCACTGTGAAAATCCCCCTAGTCGCCCACACTCCGGCACCCGTTCGGGTAACACTGAGGGAGAATTTAGCACGGCCAATGCACCCTAACCAGCACGTCTTTCGGACTGTGGGAGGAAACCGGAGCACCCGGAGGAAACCCCCGCAGACACAAGGAGAACGTGCAAACTCCACAGTTTTTAGTTTATTTACTGGTGTCACAAGTTGGCTTACATTAACACTGCAATGAAGTCACTGTGAAAATCCCCGAGTCGCCCACACTCCGGCACCCGTTCGGGTAAGACTGAGGGAGAATTTAGCACGGCCAATGCACCCTAACCTGCACGTCTTTCGGACTGTGGGAGGAAACCCACGCAGACACGGGGAGAATGTGCAGACTCCACACAGACACTGACCCGAAGCCCGAATCGAACCGGGGTCCCCTGGCGCTGTGAGGCAGCAGCGCTAACCCACTGCGCGTCGATTGTACTTGCGTGAAAAACGACTCAGGCGGGAGAGAACCAGCAGGATTTATTGTGCAGTATGTACAATTCCAGCTATTAAAATTTTATACAATATATACAAATTAAATAATCAACCACAAAAGCCTCACCTCTATATAGAGCGCTTAGTCTTAACGCAAAGAATCTAGTCAGAAATCCTAACCCGGGGAAAAATAAAATCGCAGACAAAGGTCGTTCCCTGCGACAGCTCCCCCCCCCCCCCCCACCCCGGGGAGGGGAGGGGCTGGGTGGGTTCACCCCTCTCTGCCCCATCTCGGATCCGACCACAGGTCTGAGCGAGATGCCCTCAGGGCGAGGAGGGGGCAGCCCGTCTTGACGCAGAAACACAGACCCCCTCCCGTTTTTACAAATGAGCACAAGAGTCTCTCGTGCACTGGGGACCGGAGGGCGGAGAAAGGTTGGCAAAGGGTCAAATAATGGGAAGACTTTTTTCTTTTTAAAACTGGAAGCCTCACTTCCTTCGGGAGCACTATTTCTCCTGCGGAGGCGTTTGATCGGTTGACAGGGCCAGTGTCAATGGGGATCGGGTGAGGAGTTGCAACTCTCTACGGCACGTCACAGCGATTGCCTTCCCCATCGTACAGAGTGTGGGTTGAGTTTTGGGGGAGGAGGGGGGTGAGACAGCTTCCAGAGTCTTCCCCATTGCCCCAAGTCGGAAACTCTCACCGACTCGCACGGTGCTGCATCTGGCGCCATTGTGGGCATGGCAAATGGCAGCACCCACAGGGGCGGGGCAGAGAAGATGAAGGAACACCAAGCCTCACGTTGCCCCCCCCCCCCCCCCCCCCTCAAAACCTTTCACTCTGGGATGTCCAACTCTCTCCCTCCCCATCTCCTCCAGCCTTCTTTTAGCTGGGCGAGCGAGAGTTATCTTGAGTCGGTGGTCAAGGATGAAGTGGCGTAGCCGGCTGGGTTGCCAATGGGGAGTGGTGGGGAGGGAGGAAGCAAGGTGACAGGGAGGCTCTGGGGTTGTGTTAACGGGGGGTGGGGGTGGGGGAAAGAGAAGATTCTCTGCAATCGTTGGCTGGCAGGACAGGCCGTTGAGGGAGAACTAGGCCGCTGCTGGTCTAACTATTGGGTCGTGACAACACAAAGAACTCAATCCTGATTGCGCTCGCTAATTTATTAGTGAGCTATCTCGCCAGCATCAATTGTAAACCTCTCTCCCAACAATGCCGAGTCTCCCCGGTGGGAGCAACGGGAGGGGTGCGGGACCCCTCCGCAGTCCCTGCGTTCCCCCCCCCTCGCGTGTAATTTCAGTAGACCAATCCGCTGTTGGGCAGGGGCGTAATCGCACTCAAATCCCATCTCATCCTCACTCGGCCTCCACCGGGTGGGTTCGAGAGTGCGGCTTCTTCACTGGGCATGTCAGTGGCTCCTGGATTCTCCCCAAGGGAATTCCAGGAGTGGGGACGGGGGGGAAAAAAATGGGTTGGGACTATATTTGCAAGGGGGAATCTAGATTTTGGAGGGGGGGCGGGGGTGGTCCATATTGGGTGCAGGAGGTGTACCCATCACCCTGGCATTGCCTTCCCATCGTACCCTGGCACTCAACCCACACTCTGTACGATGGGAAGGCAATGCCAACCACTGTGCCCCCCCCCCCGCTCCACAGGAAAGGTTAACCGCAGTCACCAGGGGTCCCTTGGGGAGGAGGCAAGCCCACATCCTCCTCCCCGCCCGTTCTCCCTCTTCACCGAGGGCACATGGAGCCCGATCTTGTTCCCCAACTCCGGGAGAAAAGGGGAATCGGATTTCTAAACTTCCTGGCTGAACGGTACTCAAGTGTCACATCTATTGGGGAGGTGGGGGGGGGGGGGGGGGAGGTAAGGAGAAGGGGGCTTGGGGGGGGGGAAAGAGAGGGGCACATTCCTTTGTACCCAAACTGCCGGAGAGGCGGAATTCTGCGGAAGGCGTTCTAACAACGTCACCGCCACCAAACCCCGTTGATTAACCAGCGAGTTGCAATGAAATCGCAGGATGCCTTAAGATTTTTTTTATTTTGGTTCAAGAAAGCAATACTTCTCTTTCAGAATGCAGCATTTAAAACACTCCCTGTGGCAATCCACATCTGTAATGGAGCAGAGCAAAAAACCTTTGAAGGAATCCCCACATTTCGCCCCCCCTCTCCAGGACTGAGTGTGCAGGGAGAGAGAGAGAGAGAGCGCGGACTGACCTCCTGGAGAGGGGTGGAGGGAAAAAAAAAAGCGGCACCCATTCCCTCCCTCCCTCCGACAGTTACCCCACACAACAGGCGGGTGGGGTTTTCCAGCTGCGATCGCCCCCAGGACTGGAAAATCCCACCCTGGTTCAACGGACCTTTGCGCGATCTCGTTTCCTCACCCAGCCTGCTACGATTCCCAAGGACGGGGAAGATTCCACCCCCCCCCCCGCCACACACACAGGGATGGGACTCCAATGAACCCCTGTAAAACAAGGAGGCAATTTTGCAAAAAAAACAAAAAAGAGGGGCGAAAAAAAGTACAACGCTGGAAGCAAAGTAGTAAAATTATTCATCAATCTACATAAGCCCCCTCCCGCCAAGTCTCAAACTGGGATCTCTTTACTTTCAAGCCAGCTGTCTCATTTAACCCCCTCGCAGGGTTAGAGGTCAGAACCGCCGCTCCTGAACCATGCCCGCACATCTCCTGCCCTGGCCCCTTCGCCCCCATCCCGACCGCGGACGGGGTTACCATGACCAGACAGAGGAGATTCCTCCCTCCAGTCGCCAAATCAAGAGATGGAAACACACACACACACACACGCGTGCGCTGGCCTGCGGCCAGTTCGACCTCCGCTACATTTATACCCTTGCAACTAGCAAACGCTGCTTTCCGAGCTCTCCTGCTCCAGCCACTGGGCCGAGCGAGAGACAC